>NC_058130.1:66018295-66035801 GCF_016433145.1 Gracilinanus agilis
GCACAAAGCCAAAATAGTGCCACCTGGTGGCAGGATTGAAGCTCCAACCACTCATAAAGTTCAGTTAGCTGTCTCATGTTTAATGTTCTGGAGCTAGTCAAGGATGATCTGCTATTATATATTGGCAGAATAGCTGTTATCATTGTTATGTCATCTGAGGTGTTGAGAAATTCCACAAAATCTCTCCCTTAACACTCTGTTGGTCATCAGTCAGCCATGACTGTCCTTTAGAGGTCCTTAAGACCTTTTTGCCTATTAAAAGGCAAAAGCCCATAAGAGGGGTAATATATAAGTTAAACAGTCATTAATAGCAAATTAGGTTCCATTACCAATCAGATGCCTAATATAATGAGAAACAGAATGGGTAAATTTTGAAGGTCATGGAGGGAGTTGGGAAGGAATTTGACATTGCATCTAGGAATGCTATAATAAGAGACTGAGCATCGTGGGAAGGTAGAGTCAAAAGAACAGAGAAGAACCTAGAAACCAAGGTGGGAAGAAATCAAGAAATCAAAAAGCAATGGTATCTACTTTTGTCATTTATAAAGGACAGGCCAGTGCCATTCCTGTATATTAGTACATGATATATATATATATATATATATATATATATATATATATATATATATATATATATACTCATCCTCACCCTCTCAATAAGACATGTTGTTCAGGTCATAGAATCTGAAATGTAATCTTAGGTTTTGGTGTTGGTTCCTCAAAGGGCAGCCACAACTTATTACCACAATACTAACAAAGAACGTTCTGGGTCCATAGTGTCCAGCTGGAGAAGGATATTGAATCTCCAGGGCTATGTGACTCAAGTTTGCCTAGGTACTCTCTTCAACAGGGAAAGGTAAATGGAAGATTCATCAGCCAAGCTGAAAAAAGTCCAAGTCAAGTAGCCATTGCTAGTAAGCCCTGTTCACTCAGCCTATTTAGAATATATTAGGGATAGGGCTTAGACCGGTGATTTCATTTATATCGATATAGGGAGCTCCTAAATGAGAAAACAACTTCTACCAATGCAAGCCAAACCTCTATGACCTTTAGTTTTTGAGTTGCCTGGAGCTAAATGACTTGTGGAGGTCCCACAACCATTGTTGTGTCAGAGGTGGAACTCTAGCTCAGGTCTTTATGAATCCAAGGCCAGCTCTCTATCCACTGGGAAATTCTCTCTCTCACATTAAAACGTTAAAAGAATCGGTGATTTCAGCATTTTCCCATAAGAGAACTCCTACCAACAGATACTAGCTAGCTATCATTTATAGCTAATACATACTAGAAAGGAACCCAAGATACCAAGAAACTGCCTCTCTCAGAATGGCACAGTAAATATCAGAGGCACTATTTGAACTCAGGTCTCCCCAACTACTCCCCATGACACAGGGCTGTCTCTACTTAAATAACAATTATATTTTATATTAGTTTAGCACTTCATATTTTTCAAGATGAAGGCCCATCTGTTTCACATGACTTAACCTTATCTTCAAAATAATAACTCATATTTCTATAGAGCGCATTATGGTTTACAAAGCTCTCTTCTCAACACAGCTCTGCAAGGGAGGCTCCATAAATGTTATTATCATTCCCATTTTAGATAGGAGGAAATAAAATCAGAGAGCTCCAGTGAACTTCCCAGTCACAGGGCTAGTGAATGACAGAACCAGGACTCAAAATCAGGTCTTCTGACCCAGTTCATCAATCAGTTGGCATTATTAAGTGGCAGGCTGTGTGTTTGGGGCTAATCCCAAAGTGCTGACCCCTAAGCCTCATGCCCTTTCCACCAGACCACATTTCATTGCTATGAGCTGGTCGGGCAGATATTATCTTAATTTTCAGATAAGGAAACTGAGACTCATCAAGATGGAGTTAGAGCAGAGTGCCATAGCAGCAGAGTTAAAACTTGACCACAGGTTCTTTTGGCTACACAGATCAAGCTGCCTTTATAGGGCAATTTATAGGGCAAAGCACCCAACCAATCAAAAAATATTTACAGATTCTCTGGCATGGACTTAACACTATGCAAGGCACTAGAGAGGCCATGTAAGCAAAAGACAAAACTTGTGTAAGTTAAGGAATTGCTCACAAAACATGGAAAGACCTACATGAAAGTGAAAAGAGCAAAACCAAGAGAATACTATATACAGCATCTGAGATATTGTTTGAAGAATGACTTCTATATGGCCATCTCCAGAGAAAGAGCTGATATAATAGAAACAAAGCAAGAGAGATTTTTACATATACATATATCTTTTTGTTAAATGATGCTTTCTCTAGTACAGAGAGGGCAGGAGATACCTTGGATTTTTAATGTAACAAACAAATTCATGAATTAATGTGAAAAAGAAGGGCTGTCCTTGCTGTAAATCAATATGTAAGGATGGAATTTTGAGGCGAGGAGTGGAACCAAAGGAGAAGAAGACAGTTGTTGGCAATTGGAACCAGCAGGGGATTCTGGGATTTCTCCCAGGAGGAGGAGGAAGAGCGGTCTTTAGGTTTGGGGAATGGGAGGAGAGAGGAGGCAGAAAACCCAGCTCTGATGGATCCGGAGGTCTTCCTGAGGATCTTTCCCTTGGAAATTGAAACCCTGATTCCTTGTCCATAGCCACTGAGACATTGCTCATCTTTCAAGAGTACACCGTCCAGTCAACTGAGATTTGGACTCCATTGGGAGCAAATCTCTCAGACTCCCTCACTCATTACCTGTCTTTTCGGAGAGACCCTTTTAGACAAATTGCAATAATAGAAGAAGATTAGAAATAAGAAATAGAAGGGGTAGGGAAGGAGAAGCTTAGGAGTTGGAACTGTCTTGGTTCCTGCCTAAGTGAAAGATCCCATAGGATTAGTGAAGATGGCCCCCCCCCAAATCCCTCTGCCCTTCACCTCTTTCCTCAATCCCTGATTTGTTAATAATAAAAGACAAGTAGCAGCCAGACAGTGTTCTTGAGTGCCTGGGAGACAACAATGGGGAGGGAAAATACAGCTTGGTCTGGCTGCCTCCATCTTTGAGCCAGACCACCCAGGGTCCAGTTAGCCAACATAGGGGGGAGAATTGAGTGAGCCCCAATCTTATTCAAGACTGGATTGGGGTCCCACCTACTTCCTCTTGTAAGCCTTCCCCCCAATTCTTGAGGGGTGGCACAATCAACTAGGTCACTCAGTATTGGGGTGATACTCCCTTAAAGTCTCCTCAGTATTTTTTTGGCTCCAGGAGTGTGGAGAGGAGTGAGTTACCACACAGACCATTCTCTCTCTCTCTCTCTCACTCTCTCCCCCCTCCCACTTTTACCAATCTCCATTCTGGGTCAGTTTATTACAAATAGAGTTAGAGAAGGGAGCCAGCAGCATAGATTGGGTCAAGGAAGGTTTTCATGGTGAAAGTGGTACTTGAACTTGATTTTGAGGCTAGGGTCGTGTATGGATGGGTGAAGAAGGATCCATGAGGGCCTTCCAGGAAGAGGTGTGATGGTAAGAAAATGAAAAGTAAATCTAGAAATAGTGAATAGACCAGTTTGTGGAGAGCCTTGAACATCAGGGTAAAGAATTTGGAATGACTTTGTTCTGTAGACCAATTTTTTCCATTTGTGGATTCATAACCTGGGACTAGTTCATGGAAAATGTTTTACTAAAGAGTATACATAGATTTGGAGCTGGAGGGGACCTCAGAAACCTTCAGTTCAATTCTTTTACTTGATAGTTAAGGAAATAGGACAAGAGAGGTTAAGCAACTGGTCTGGGTGGAATGGGCAGTATCAGAGACAGAATTTGAATTCAGGTCCCTTCATTGCAGAACCCATGAACTTTCTACTGTACCACACTGCCTTTACAACTGAAGGTTCTTGCACCTTAGAGCCAATAGACTTCTAAAAATGATAACTCCTTTCCATACTCTGCATCTCTCATCCAAGTATCCTTCATTTTCTCTTATTTCTGGTTCCCAAACTGTGTGCCTCAGCACCTTGAGAGCCACAACAAACTGGGGCATCCAAGATATTTAAATTTTCCACCTTACCACTTGATAAACAGAATCGTGAGGTATTCCTTTTAGCCTAGGGATGTCATGAAAAAATCACAGAGACACTAAAGGCACCATGACTTGAGAAAATTGGATAACTTCTGCTATAGTTCCTGAGACTCCAAGAGCTGGCTGCCATAAGGCTTCAGTGAAAGGAAGAGTCTATGGCAGAAAATTTTAGATATCTCACTAGTACACTATATAGTTTATAGGAAACATTGCTATAGGCAATGGGGAACCCCTGAACCTTTTTTGAGCAGGGGAGTTATGTGATAAAAGTCATATTTACCAATCCTGGTCCTGGGGGCAGCTAGGTAACTAGTAGATAGAGCATCAAACCTGGAGTCAGGAGGACCAGGATTCAAATTTAGCCTCAGACACTTCATAGTTGTGTGACCCTGGGCAGGTCACTTTACCCCAACTGCCTAGCCCTTGCCACTCTTCTATCTCAGAATTGATACTAAGACAGAAGGTAAGGTTTTAAAATAACAACGACAAATAATACTGTTCCTGGAGAAGACATAATGAAACCTCTCTTTTCTTTGCCAAGAATAAAGGGACAAGAATAAAGCAACAAAATACTGGACAGAATTCTGTAGGCACTGTAAGACATGGTTACTTTTTGGCATGTATTTTTGCTTGATTATTTTTCTTTTATAAGGGAAAGTTCAATTTTGAAGGAAAGAAGGAAGGAAGGGGGAGAGAAGGCAGTGTTTCCAGAAATTACTGTACTATAAAAACAAAAAGACATCAATTAAAAAAATTTTTTTGAATTTTAAAATATTTTCCCAATTACATGTAAAATTACTTTCAACATTTGTTTTTTAAAAATTTGAGTTCCAAATTCTCAATAAAATTTATTTTTTAAAAATAGGAACTTCACAAGGTGATAGTGGGTAGAATGAATTGGGGGACAGAGAAGAAGGGAAGATTAAAGCATGAAGATCATTTAGAAAGCTGTTAAAATAATCCAGGCATCAAATAAAAATGACTTGAACTAGATTTATATTGATCTCAGTGAGAATTTTAAGGAAGGGTCATATTCCAGAGACATTACAAAGGATGAATCAATAGGATGTGGTTGTGAGGGATGAAGGAGATAGAGAAGTCAAAGGGACTCCATAGTTTACAGCCTGGCTGAATGGTAGAGAGGTCATACCATTAAAAATGACTGTTGTGACTCACCGTTTTAGTCTCTAAGTACCACGAGGACAGAGCCTTGGGAAGACACTGCTGAAACCTCTACCCTGATTGATCAAGGAATCCCAGAGGAAGGAGCCAAGCTTTGTGCCACTCCTTGCCTCTACGCTGGAATCCACGCCCATGGCCGCTCTCCTCCTGTCATTGGCTGCCCTGGGCTGATAGATCCATAAGTCATTCCCTCCAGAAAATTATTTTCCAGTTGGCTTATGAATATTTATGTATCTGACCTTGGCCTTCTGCCCTGTTCCATGAGGCACTAAACAGAGCGTTACATATTCATGTGACATTGACTGCATTTCTAATTAGTAAGATATGTTTATTCTAATTTTTAAAATACGTTGGTAGTATCTCTTTTGCTTAAGCCTTCATAAATTGACTTAGTTACATAAAGGTTGCCTTACTTTCTATAGATATGCTACAGTCAAATCATTTTCAACTGCTTATAGCTAGGAAACAGATTCCATTCAATTTAATTTAACCATTATGGTTAACATATAACATATAACAATTATGGTATGCCTATTGTGTATAAAGCTTCATGGGTAGAGAGTCTTACAAGGTATCCTGGAGTGTCATGGAGAGTAATAGTCATTCTTCCCAGGTCACAGATGGGAATATTGAGGTCAAGAAACTAGGTGGAACATACTTCACAGCTTGAGAAGAAAAAGAAAATAAGACCTAGTGCAAAACTTCATCGTCCACAAATGTGTCCACAAATAGGATAATTCACTCAGGGATGGCCTTACTCATTGGCCCAAATGATGTGAACTGAGTAATCCCTTCACTCCAAAATATTGTTCTTTCTAGCGCCATCTTTGTTTCTGAAATTCTAGCGTTCACAATTCATTCCTTGGCTTCAGACATTGACTCTCCCGGAGTTTCCTGTCACAATGCAAATACCTGTATGAGGATAGTGAATATTTGATGGGGATGCTGAGAAGGGAGAGCTGGGGAAAAAAAGCAGAAGTCCAAACCCCTATTTGTTGTTCAATTGTTTGTCATGTTCAACTCTTTGGGACCCCATTTGGGGTTCTCTTGATAAAGATACTAGGATCATTTGCCACTTTCTTCTCTAGCTCATTTTATGCATGAGGAAACTGAGGCAAATAGGGTTAAGCGACTTGCCCAGGGGTCATCTAGGTAGTAGGAATCTGAGGCTGGATTTTAATTCAGGAAGATGAGTCCAGCCTATCACTCTATCCACTGTGCCACCTAGTTGCCCCTATACCCCCACAGCCTGGCATTCAAAGTCATCCCCTATTGGGTACTACTTGATATTTGATACCTTATCTCACGCTATTTCCCATTATATAATATACACCTCTCCTAAACACAACTTACTCTATCCTGCCCTCTTGCCTCTATCCATACCAATCCTTGTACTGACAACACCCTGCCTTTACGTTGCATCTCCTCTGGGCCCCCTTCTCGCTCATCTTCCAGCTCTGAACTCCATAAGCACAGGACTACGTTATATGTGTCCTTATCTCTTCCATAGCACTTTGAATTATTACACTTTTAATACACTGCAGATAGATATTAATACACTTTAATAGATAATTAATAGATACTAATATACTGCAGATAGAGGGGACTTAAGAACCTTTTATGACATGAATTAATTTGCGGTGGGGAGGGCATGGAAAACAATTTAGATGACTAAACTTCTAGTTTTGCTTGGGTGGGCTCTTCAGGCACTTCTCAACGTGTGTAGACTCCAGCTAGGGAGAAGCTCTGGAAATACAACCTTTAATTTAAAAAAAAAATCACCTCCCTCTGTTAGCAACAGCAAGGGCTAGGAAAGAGAGGGGCGGGACAAAAGAAGAAAGTTTAGTTCAGTTCTAAACTCGGGCCAGGAAATGTGCAAATCTTACCTCTTTGTTTTGTAAAGCACCATTTTCTGAAATACATTCAAGTCCTTTGCCCATAACTATAATTGGCTCCATTTGAGTGAGGCACCTGAATGAAACAGGCAGCAAGAGCAGAAGAGTTGGTCTCATTGTGTTGTTTCCCAGAATAAAACAGAGACTGTTTTTTAGCAAAACAGCTTTCCAATAGTCTCTCTCTACCACCTACCCCCACCCACCAACCATTGTTACCTTTGAAAACGATTATAGTTTTCCCGTCTGTGAATGAAGAATGATGACTTCTATCTCTGATGCTCCTCTGCTTATAGAAACAGACTCATCTTTCGAGGATGAAGTCCTCTTTCTTCCACGAAGCTTTCCCTAATGTTCCCAGACCTCATGACCTGCTATTTTACAGCAAAGGAAACTGGTTGGAAGCCTCCAGGTCTTTTATGGGTTGGGTAGGGATGGCACAGAAGAGAAGATAAAGGGAGTTTCCTCATATCAAAGTTCTCTATTCCAATTAAATCACAGGTCCTGTCCCTGTACCTCTACATAAGCACATAGGATGATTTATAATAGAAATGCTTCTTTTGTGCTCAAATGGTGCCAATAAACTGGCATTTTATTCCATTTTCAACCCACATTTGACATTTCAAGACAATATTGGCCCATAGTAGAGAAGGGGAGACATTCCACCTGCCATGTACTCACACACACACCTATTCAAGAATTTATTCCCTGAGGTTATGGTCTGAGAACTGGGAGACCCCTCTTTTATCCCTGGATTCACTATAAACACTGAGTGACATTGACCAAGTGCTATCATCTCCTCAGTTCCTTTATCACTTGTGGCTGTCTCCTAGGAAATTTGGGAGACCCAATGAATGGGCTTCTCCTGCAGCAAAGAGTAGTGATAGGTTTTAGAACATTTCAAATAGGCAGAGTAGAAGGTAGATCGTGGACCCCAGGTCACAGAATAATAGGATTGGGAGGAACTTCAGTCTACCAGTCTACCTTCTGTCCCTTTAAATCCTCTTTATAACCTCTCAGACAGGCAATCATCCAGTCTTCACTTGAAGACCTCCAGAGATGGGGAATTCACTACTGCTTAAGGTAGCCTATTCAACTTTTGGGCAGTTCTGACTGTTGGGAAGTTTGCTCTTGTGCTGAGCTTAAATTTGACTCCCTATTACCCATCATTCCTCATTCTGTTCTGAAAGTCTGTTATGGGCAGAAATCATATAGATCACAATGAGGAAATAAAATGGTAACACCAGAGATATGAGTTCAGCAAACCTGCTAAGACATGATATTTTCCCCAGGCTTTGGTCGGAGTGTGGGGGCAAATGGTATGTGGTACTTGTCATCTATAAGTCAGAAATATAAAGAAGAGAAAAGAAAGGGAAGTTTTGAATTATTGGGAAAATATAGAGGAACAGAAGCAAAAAAAAGAAAGAAAGCAATTTCTTAATAAAAGGAAAAGGAAAAGGAATACAAGACCTGAGGTCTATTCTTAACATTGCCACTGACTGACTGTGTGTTCTTAGGTTAGTTCTCACTTCTGGTCCTCAGTTTCCTCTGCTGTGATAAATAGAAGTGTATTGGATTAGAAGAATTCTAAAGTTTTTTTTTTCCAGTTCCAACATTTTGTGATTGTATGATCACTCAGAGTGTGCCAGACAAAGAAGAGGAGGGAGCATGGTGATGTTGGGCTTAAAATAAAAAGACAGGTCATGATGGCTTTGAAAGAGAAAATCTAGGTAATCAAGAGCTCATTATTATAAGAACAAAAAAAATAGAGAAAGGAAGAGAGAGAGAGAGAGAGGAAAAATGGGGATTGATGTGATGCTGAGGGAGCAAGTGGAAGTTAAAGAAATGCCCATTATCAGCAGACATCTTGGCGTCAGAAGTGAAAAATATGATGAAATTAGTGAACGAGGAAAGTTCTCAGACTAGTGGCCTAATGATGAAATTCACAGAATTATAAATACATAAATTAAACTCAAAGAGACAGAAGAGACTTTAGATATAGTCTAGGCTCATCATTCTGAAGTTAAGTGAGTTGCCCAAGATCACACGGCCAATTTGTAGCAAAGCCTGAACTAGAGCTCAGCTTTCCCAGATCCAAGCACTAAGCTCCTTCCACCACCATATATTGCTTCTTGAACTAAGAATCTTAAAAAGTGACCCCTGAAGTCATTTGTCCTACTTTCTTCCCATTTGCAGAAATGAATCCCTTCTACAGGATAACCTCCTGGTGTTTTTTCAGCCCCTACTCCAGGGCCCCCTTTTGTCAGAACCTCACAAATAACTCTATTTGACTTCTGGATTTTCTCATTGTTAAATTCTTCCACACTATCCTGCCATCTGCCTTCCTGTAAGTCCCTGGGTATTGGTCTCAGCTCTACCAGACCCTCAAGGGCAGTTTGAACAAACTGTCAGTTGCTATTTTCAGTGACCTAAGTAGCACGATCAGAAAACAAATGAAATGAGGAACATTGATGCTGACATTTTAGAAAAGAAAAAGAGAAGTGGAGAGAAATTAGAGGCCACTGACATGGAAAACCACTGATTTTAAAGTTTATTCAAGTTTCCTCCTATAGGGGCCAGCACAAATAATGGAAGGGGGTGTGTGTGTGGTATTCATCAACCATGGTGGTGGGCCATAATGGGGCAGAAAATAGCTGGCTTGTTCATTTTTAAGGAAATCACAGCACATGCCAGAAGAGGCAGGGTGGAAAGGCTATTATTCATTCTGGTTGGTTCAGGACAAGGCTTTGATTGGATAAAATAGGATTTCCCCTTTAACCATGCAGAGGTTTGGAGTGGGTCAACCCCTGACATGCATGAGGATGACATTAGCTTTCCCTTCATTCAATTGGAGATGGTCTCTCAATATATTTAAAATCTGAATATCTTCTTGTGAGAAAAGATATGGAGAACAATGTATATTTATTAATGGGAAAGATGCAATGATTACATAAAATATTGGCCTTGTTCTCATGGAGTTTCTAATCTTTCAAGCATAAGAGAATCATAGGATGTGCAATCTGGAATAAGAATGGCTAACATTTCTAGAGTGCCTATGGTTTATAGCCTACTTTTCTCACAATGACCCTGTGAGGTAAGATCCATTTTACAATTAATGTCACAGAGTTTCAGAGAAATTAAACAACTTACTTATGGTCAGATAGCTAGTAAATGGCAAAGCTACAACTTGAACCCAGTCTGGTTGATTCAAACTCCTGTGGTCTTTCCTCCATATTCATTCTGTATTTCAATTGCAAGGGAACACAGAATATTAGAAATAGAAAGGACTTTTGAACATAGAATGTCAGAGTTGAAATGGAACTAAGAACTTGGGATGTTAAAACTGGAAAGGATCTTTGAATGCATGAATGGAAAAACATTTATTAAGCACTTCCTATGTGCCAGGCACTGTGATAAGTGCTGTGGATACAAATATTAAAAAAAAGAAAGAAACAGCATTAGCTGATAGAGAGAAAAAAGTGACCTGTGAGGAGTGTTTTGTTCTGTAGTTGTTCAGTCATTTCAGCAGTCTGACTCTTCATGATCCCATTTGGAGTTTTCTTGACAAAGATACTGGAGTGGTTTACCATTTCCTTCTCTGCTCATTTTACAGATGAGGAAACTGAGGTAAACAGGATTAAGTGACTTGCCCAGGTGTTACGTTGATAATAACAGATATTTTGGGGAAGCTGATGATTATGCCAGGGCCAGTAACCTTCAAGTCACTTTTTCTCACAGACACTGACTGACAGGCTTCAGTGAGAAAGGAGGGTGTTAGACACTCCTGGCTCTCAAACCCCTCCTCCCAAGCAGTTGAGGTTTCAGTTGGAAAAATGGAGACTGACTGAGGTACTTCTGGTAAGTTTCTATTGAGGCTGAACTCTAATGATATTCCCCTTTTCTTCAACTTATATTCCTCACAGGTCTGATAGAGGAATAAGTAGAAGCTAGTTATCTAAATGTTGAAGGACTGAGATAGATGATCTTCTTAAACCTGGCAGCTGACAGGATTCAAGCTAGATGACCAGACTTGAGCAATGAGTATTCCCAAATAATTCCCAGGCACAGATATTGTAGGTAAAGCTTATATTAAGAAGGGAAAGGAAAAGCTAGAGGGGGTAATTAGGGTTTAAATAAGGAAAAGGTGACCCTGATCTGTTAGGTTGAAGCTGCCCTTCCCCCCCCACAGGAGGGGGTGAAGGGCACTTAACTAAACTGGCTCTCTTGCTAATAGTGAATATATCTAATCACTAAATAATTGTTATATTGATATTGATAAGGATTAACCCTACAAAGCCAGCTAACCCCGAGTAGAAACCACGATGGCTTATGCCACAATGGCCACTCAGGTGAACCCCCCAAGTCAGGAGCAGTAAGCAGTGTGTCTGCTCACCTCAACCCCCACAAAGCAACTGTCTAAACCCTTCTCAACTGTCCCCTCACCCAAAGTTCTCCGGGGGGGGGTCCCCTGGAATTCTGGGTGAGGCTGACCCTGTATTTTGCAGGGATTCCATGCTGCCATCTCTACATAACACAGGTCATACAACTAGTAAATATTGGCGGCTAGAATTGAATTCAAAAAGATGAGTCTTCCTGACTCCAGGCCTGGCATTTTATCTACTGTGCCATTATGAAGCTGAAACAATCTGGTGTCTAGGGCCAGCTAGTGAGGATAGTGGACTAAGTGAGTTAGTGTGTATACAATTGGTCACCAATCAACTGGCTTGGATCCCATGACAGGAGTTCCAAGAATGAATTATTGCACTACCCTTGGGACCGGGACCTGGATTCTGGAAGACTTGGGTGTGGAGATCAAAAGTGTGTGTGTGTGTGGGGGGGACGGTGTGGGGGTCCTGGTCCAAAGGAGCAGTAGACAGATGGTAAGACAGCCCAAATGGGAAGCTGGGTGGGATGGGAAGCTGATGCATAAAATATAGTGTTAGAATTAGAAGGGGCCATAGATTATAGACTGTCTGAGCTGGTATGGATGTTAGAGGTCATCTAATCCATCTCCCTCATTTTATAGCAGAGAAAAGCAGGTTCCTGAAGAGGCAAATTGATGTTCTCAAGGTCTGACCTCTTTTACTTGTTTGTAAAACAAATAGATTGAATCAGATGGCCTCAGAGGTCCTTTCCATCAACTAGCTCCTTTGTTCCCTAGCTCACCCCCAAAGAGTAAAATTAGGGTATAAATATGAAAACAAATAGCTCACTCAGCATCGGTAGGCAACTTCACACTGGTAACAATGGAAGAGACCCAAAAGGCAGCCAGGAGAGCTCAGCAAACACATTGCACTGAAATGACCTTCCACATACATACATACATACATACATACATACATACACACACACACACACACACACACACACCCCATATGGCATCTTGAATGTACTGGGCTTTGTATTTTTTGTCTCTTTTATCAAAATGTGTAAGGATGGGATTTGTGCAAGGGGGATGGGACAAAAGGGGCCAGAAGAAGACAGTTGGTGACAGTTACTTACAGTTGAGACCAGAAAGAATTCTGGGTTTTTTCTTGGAGGAGGAAGGAGAGAAGAGAGTGGTTTGGATGGAGGACTGGGAGGAGAGAGGAGGAGGACATCCCAGCTTGGATCCAGTCCTGAGAGCTTCCTGAGGATCTTCTAATGGAAACTGAAACTCTGATTCCCTGATCAAAGCCATTCCATCGCATCTCACCCATCAAGACTTCAACCATCGAGTAAAATAAGTTTTTGCCCTCCATTTTGAAAGCAATCTCTTAGTCTCCTTCACCCATTATTCAACCTTGCTGAGAGACCCACTTTCAGTCAAAACTTACATTTATAGAAAAAGATAGAAACAGAAAACTAATAATAGAAACAGAAGGAGAAAAGGTAGGGGAAGAAGCTTAGGAGTGGAAACCCTAAAGTTTCCTACCCAAGCGAAGGACCCCATAGAAATAGAGAAGAGGGCACCTCAAAATCCCTCTGCCCTTCACCCTTTTCCCCAACCCCTAAATTGCGAATAATAAAAGCCATTCATCAGTTAGAGAGCCTTCTGGAGTGCCTGAGAGACAACAAGGGAGAGGGAACCACAACTTGGTCTGGCTGCCTCCATCTTGAAGCAGGACCACCTGCAGTGAATTTAACTGATGGGGGGAAGTTTTGTATGAACCCCGACCTTATTCAGAATCAGATTGGAGTACCACATTCCTTGTCTTATAGGGAAGTCTCGCCCCCAACTCCTGAGGGCGGCATGACCATCCGAGTCACCCAGTTTTGGGGTGACACCCCCTTAAAGTCTCCCAGTGTATATTCGGCCCCAGAGGAGTGCTGGAAGAGAGACTCATCATAGACTCTCTCAATCTCCCATTTAATTAAACATTGGTTACTGGCCCCCTTTTATTCTTACAAATGTAAACTACTTGAGGTCAGGAACAATGCTTTTCCTTTTCTTTGTAGGTCCAGGCCTTGGCTCAGATACTAGGTGCAGGGTACATACTTAATAAATGTTTGTTGATTGACTGAAATGGGAGAGAAAGTATACCATTGTCACACTGATAGTATAAAACCAAAGCGTGGGCTGGTGGGGATTTATGGATCCTTTGGAGGTAAGAAAGATGCAGAAAGAATGGGCGAAATGTTCATCCAAGAGACAATAAGAAAAAAAAGGAATGTCCAAACCCACCATATTTACTTTTATTATTAGAAAATGGGGAAAATCTAATTGAACAGCCTCTAATGCCCAAGGTTCCGTGTGGTCATTACATGTGTGTCCTGCCAATAAGGTGTACATTTCATCCTGCTCATTGAGAACACATTTATGACCCTAAGAAATAACTTCAGCAAACTTCATGAAGTTGTTTTTTTTAAGTTTAATAAAAGTGTTCACTGAGACTAGGCATTATTTGAGGCACTAGAGGAGATAGAAAGTTTCAACAAGGCATGGTTCTTGCCCTCATGGTGCTTTCAGGCTAGAGGGAGAGGTAGAAATGTACAGATAACTATAGTATGCAAAAGCATTTTGGACTTAGAAGCAAGCTTATATGTGAATGGTGGTCAGGGTGGCCATGACCAATGAAGAGCAGTTTGGGAGATTTTTAAAAATAGCTTAATGGCATGTATATATGTGTGTGTTCCAACATCAAGAAGGCAAAGTATGTCAACAAATGAAAGGTAGATTTTGAATTTCATCTTCCTGCATTAAAAAAATGGTGGAAAAAGATTTCAAGTTCAGTGTTCTGCTGATTAATAATAATCATAGATCACATTTATGTGTTGCTTTAAAGCTTGCAAAGTGCTTTACATTCCCTCATTTGAATCTCACATCCATTTGAAGCAGGCGGTTTAATTACTCCCATTTTACAGTTGGTAAACTGGTGAAGTGACTTGTCCAGTGTCACACAGCTGGTAAGAGCTTCAGGATAGAGGCAGATCTGGTCTTACTGACTCCAAATGTTCTCTCCACTACATTATGCCACCTCGAGGAAGAGAAAACATTTTTGAAAATCAAAAAGAGGATCTATGAAAACCATATAATGAAGAGGATATGGGGGATAAAGATGGAGCCTCTTAAAAGAAAAATCAGGAAATCATTGTGCAGTGAAATATCAAAGGAGGGCTATATTTAAGGGATTGAAAAGGCCAGACTCAAGGAAAAGGACATCAGAAAGAGCCGTTAGAGACTACAGACAGCCAATGAGAGGGACAATGGAATCATAGCTTTAGAGCTGGAAGGGACCTTTAGGGGTCATTTGATTGAATCCCTTTATATTATAGATGAGGTAACTGAGGCCCCAGAAAAGCTGAGTTGCTGAAGGTCAAACAGGTCAAAAGTAGAAGAAACAGGATTTGAATTAGAGACTTCGAATGCCAAAAATCAGCATTCTTGCCACTGCACCCACTTGCTTCCCTGAAATAGGCTATAGAAAGTTTCACCTAATCTAGGTGCTAGGATAGAAACAAATAGTCGAGAGAAGTAACAAGTATCCAAGTGAATAGTGCCAGGGGTGTGTGGCCTATGAACATCAGATGTCAGTATGTCAAGTCCATTGTATGGTGGGAACTGAGAAGTTAACAGCTATTGGCCTATCCTCCAGGAATACAGTGGCTTATACTCACACTGAGAAGTAAATGATGGAAGAATTTCTCTTAAGAGTACATATAGATGGGGATTGAAGGAGAGAGGGCTCACATAGACCTTTAGAAAAGGAGAGACAAAGGCCACAGTTCTAGGGGAAGAGGTACAAAAAAGAGAACGTTTGTCCCAATGTAGGCATGTCTGAATAGTAATCAGACTTTTCTGGCACTCTCCTACCTGTGCTCCTTTGGTTTCTTCTCATTCTAATCCATCCTGCTACATGCTGACTGAAGGTGATAGATTCTTTGTACCCTGCCCTGGTCAGATGCCATCTGGGGTACTATATTCAGTTCTTTGTGCTGTAGTTTCAGGAGGACACTGATAAATTAGAGAACATACAAAGGAGGGCAACAAAGATGGTGAAGGACCTTGAGTCCATGCCATAGGGGGATAGGCTGAAGGAACTAAAGAGGCTTAGCCTGAAGAAGACTTAGTGGGAGGAGAATGATAACTATATCTAAATATTTGAAAGGACGTTATGTAAGAGAGAGATTTGACTTATTGTCCAGAGAGCAATAAGAACAAGAGAAGAAAGATGCAAAGAGGCAGATTTAGGCTTCATATCAGGGTTGGGGTGGAGTTAGGAAACTCCCTCATAATTATAATTGGTCCAAGTAGAATGACAAGACAGCGAGCTCCTGATGACTGGAGCTCCTTGAGCAGAAGCAAGATAAGCATCAGTCAGGTGTGCTATTATTGGCATTCCTTTTGGATTTGGGTTCAACTCGATGACCTTTTTGTCTCAAAAATTCTGTGCTTCAATGAATTAAATCCTCTGAAAGTATGGATCTCCTCAGATCACTTCTCAAAAATCACCAAGGGATCACCATTGCCTCTAGGACAAAGTCTAGATGTTTTCACCTGGTATTCAAAGCCCTTCATGTTCTTGCCCCAACTTATCTTTCTAGTCTCATCTTCTACTACTCCCTGGAACATACTAGATACTCTAGTTAAAATGGACTACATGATGTTGCCTGAACACTAGCACATCTTGATTCATCTCCCCTTCTTTGCCTGCATTATTCTCTTTTTTCTTTCTTTAAATTCAAAGACTTTTCCCCAATTATATGTAATAATTATTTGAGCATACATTTTCCAAAATTATAAGATGCAAATTGTTTCCTTCCCTCCCCCTCTTGGAGATGGTAAGCAATTTGAGCTGGATTATTCATGTATTATCATTCAAAATATGCATCCATATTGGTCATTGTTGTAAGAGAATACTCATGTAAAACCAAAACCCCCAAATGAAAACATAAACTAATGTGAAAGATAGTTTGCTTTGATCTGTATCTGACTCCCAACAGTTCTTTCTCTGGAGGTGGAGAGCATTCTTTGTCATGAGTCCTGTACAATAGAGTAGCTAAGTCTTTCACAGTTGATCATCTCACAATATTGCTGTTACTGTGTGTACTGTTCTCTTTGCCTAACACATCCATCCACCCCATCTCTGACAACTTGTGTATCTTTCAAGTCCCAAATTCAAATCCCTCATGAAGCCTCCCTAAGTAAACCCAACAGAAAGTGATCTCTTCCTCCTTTAAAATTCCATGGTACTGTGTTTGGAGGCAGCAAAGTGGCACAGATAATGGATGGCATGCTGGTCCCAGAGTCAGGAAGACCTGAGTTCAAATCTGAAGCAAGTCTCTGTCTGCCTCAGTTTCCTCAACTATAAAATAGGGATCATAATAGCACCTGCCTTGCAGGATTGTTGTGAGGATTAAATGAGATAATATTTGTAAAGTTTTTAGCACAGTGCTTGGCACATAGTACATGCTTAATTCTCTTTCTCTCCTCCCCTTAAGGCTTTGTGGTTATTTGTGTATGTCATCTACTAGGGTGATCCCTTCAGGGTTCACTTCTTAATTCCTCTCCAGGTTGCTGATACTCTGAACTTATTTTCTCTCTCTGGAAGACCACTTTGCCCCTGTGTTCCATTCTTCTGGTTGGTCAATTCTTCTAAGTATCTTCATTTTAAGGGAACTTTCCAGACCAACCAAGTCCACTCCTTTCTTCTTCTCCAGGTCCTATTCCTGACTGACTCTTTGGACTTCCTTCTCATTATACCCCCAATTCTATCCCCTTCTTCCCTTTTCAGCTTCCTATTGTGTGTTGCTCCATTATATAACATTAGAATATTAGCTCACATGGGAATGTAAGCTCCTTGAAGGTAGGGACTATATTTGTTCCTTCCTTCCTTCCTTCCTTCCTACCTTCCTTCCTTCCTTCCTTCCTTCCTTCCTTCCTTCCTTCCTTCCTTCCTTCCTTCCTTCCTTCCTTCCTTCTTCC
>NC_058130.1:66040680-66120107 GCF_016433145.1 Gracilinanus agilis
TCTTCTTCTTCTTCTTCTTCTTCTTCTTCTTCTTCCTAGAATCAAACTAAATACCACTTCCAAGGCAGAAGATGAAAAAGAATTAGGCAATTGGGCTTAAGTGACTTATCCAGGGTCATCCAACTAGAAAGCATCTGAGCCTAAGCTTGAGCCCAGGACTGCCTGATACTTTTGCCACCGAGCCACCTAGCTGTGCCTACTTCATTCCTTGCTGTTGTTGTTTTGTCTTTGGACCATGTTAATAGTCCTTTTTTCTTCCATTAGAAAGGAGCTGAACTTTGTTCTTTCTTCTCATTTGACAGGACAAATCCCTAAGAAGCAAAGACTTTTTGCTGGCCAGTTTCCAGCTTTTGAGTAGCACAGGGGCTCACAAAGAGTACATGTTCAACACATATATGACATACAAATAAATGAATACTACTGCTTTCTCCTGCCTGCTTCCAAATACACAGATAGGTGCACAGCCTTGCACACCATACACATCTCTTCCCATAAAAGGAAAAGTCACCTCAATGACCAAGAATGTCAACAAATGTATTAAGTACTTGATGTACGTAAGGGCACAGTGATAGAGAGACAGCATGGCATCATAGCTTTGAGACAGGAAGATGGGTTCAAATCCAGCCTCTCTACTAACTTTGTGAACATGAACAAATCACTTAGCTGCCTTGTGTTCACAGGCAATTTTCTAAAACTATAATTTATTGATGAATCACCCAACTGTATCATTGGAGAGAATTACCACTAAAGGAGTTCTTTCCGCACCAAATAAATCGAAGGTTCAGACCTTCCTTCTTCATCCTTCCTTCCTCCAAGTGTATAAGGTAAAAGAGCTTTGCAAATGTCTGAGTGAGTCTGAGGGTGAGAAAGTCAAATAATCTACCATTGAGTCTTTGATGTTTTCTATGTGCCCGACTTTATTGTGAGGTACTTTGGAGAATGCAAAGGTACATAAGATAAAGGTTCTACCAAAGATTACCAATGGTTTCTACAAAGATTCTGCAGTCTAGATGAACTGAAGATACCCAGAAGGAATATTTAACAAAACAAGGTAAGAAGAATTTCCTTTCCCTTGCTGCCTTTCTTCTCTTTCCTCCTTTCTCTCTCTGCCTTCTCTTCCTTTCTGAACATTCCCTTTCTGTTCCTCTACTCTCTTGCCTCTCTTTTTCCTCCCTCTTCCCTTCCCACAGTGAATGTTCAATTCACAAACAAACATACCCCAGCTAAGAGGATTGTCAGTTGAGGATGATGGGCTTTCTCTTGATTTCCATATGAAAATCAAGAGCCCAGAAGAGGGGAAAAAAACATTTTACTCATTTACGTATTGATTCAGCACGTCAGCATCTATGATTAATACAAGTCTGGAGTGCTTTCTGAACTGATATGCCAGACTGGGAGATTAGTGGCTTCAGCAAATTTCATGTATTTTCTCTTTTCAACATCCAAGTCTCCCCTTGTACATTCCCTCCTCAGCACAGGAACGGAAGAAGCCTCTCATTCCTCTCACTGCATGCCTCTTTCCTTTCTGTCCAGAAAGGAAAATGGACTTTTCTAAATTCAGTAAGCTGGATGTCTGCTCACAGGAACTTCCAAGACCATCTGGTCCAATCCCTACCAGAAGTAGGAATCCACCCAATGAGTGGTCATCCAAATCTTTGGAAGACCTGTGACAGGGAACTCATCATTTTATCCTCTCAGGTCAAGTGAAATAAAATGAATATATTCAACAAGTAGGCAGCTAGATGACTCAGTGGATAGAGCACTGAGCCTAGAGTCAGGAAGACCTGAGTTCAAGCTCAGCCTCAGACACTTACTAGTTATGTGACATTAGGCAAGTTACTTGGCCTCTGTTTTATTAGAGTGTGGCCACTCTTCATGCTACACCTTTATGGAGCCACAGGTGAGAGTTGGGTGAAATGTGGACACCAAAAGTAGAGAAGCAGCCCTAAAAAGGGCTTGGCATGCCCTCACACCAGAGAATCTAGTCCTTCTTGGACACCCCAAATATCCCATATACTATCTCAGCAGGCAGGTTAAATCAACAAGCCTTAAACCCATTGGTAAGTTAGAGCGATGTCCACCCCAGGTGAGTGAAGACTTCCCCAGCAGAACTGGCAGATGAGAATAATTTGTTCCAACAGCCATAAACATGACTGAAGCAGTTGTGAAGCTCTTTTTTTAAAAACTCTTACCTTCCATCTTGGAATCAATACTGTGTATTGGCTCCAAGGCAGAAGAGTAGTAAGGGTAGGCAATGGGGGTCAAGTGACTTGTCCAGGGTCACACAGCTGGGAAGTGTCTGAGGCCGGATTTGAACCTAGGACCTCCCGTCTCTAGGCCTGGCTCTCAATCCACTGAGCTACCCAGCTTCCCCCTCTTGGAGCTTGATAAGATATTAAAGATGCCAAGGCCATCCACTGCATCCAGGGCCGTCAGCAATTGTCTTGACTTTTGTCTTGCCACTGGACTTTAATGACTGGAAGATCAACTGAGATCGATGACTTTAAGTAACTCTACCTTACTTAAATCCAATTCATGGGCAAGTGAAGACATCATACTTGATGGCATTAGTCCTTTTATGAAATGAAGGATGAACAACCACTTCTGTTTGCCTAAGAAGAAGCTAAGTGGCTCAGTGGATAGAGTGCTGGGTCTGGAGTCAGGAAGACCTGAGTTCAAATCTGTGAACTCAGACATTTACAGTGATTCCTGGCAAGTCACTTAACTTCTGTTTGCCTCAGTCCACTGAAGAAGGAAAGGGCAAACCACTTCAGTATCTTTGCCAAAAAAATCCCATGAACAGCATGGTCCATGGGGTCATGAAGAGGAGGACATAACTGAACAACAACCAAGTGGCAGACCTTTAATATGTGAAGGAAATGATCATATTCTTTCTAAGATAAACATTTCCAAGACATTTAGCTAATCCTCCTCCAACATAGTTAAGTAATAGCTGCTTTGATTCATGAGCATACCTGGTATGCTCTTCATCCATTCAGATCAAAGCCCATTTATACCTTTGCATTATGTAAAATTCTTGTCCCTGTCCTCTCACACACTCATTTCACTAAGGTCCACTCACTGTGCTGGAAGCCTTCCTTTGGCTCTTTTATTATTTATTTCCTGGTACTAGAGCAGCTCTTGGGCAAGACTGGCCCACTTTCTTTCTGGTCCTTTATACCACTTCTAACCCACGTTCCAGGTACTTCGTTGGATTCCAGAGACACAAAGACAAAAGTTTCCTGCCACTTAAGAGATTACATTCTTTTAGGAGATAAAATTCTGGGTTGTATAATGGATAGAGACTGAACTGAGAGTCAGGAAGACCTGAGTTCAAATTTTATCTCAGACATTTCTTAGCTCTGTGATCATGGGCAAGTCATTTAACCTCTGCCTCAGTTTCTTCATCTAAAAATGGGGCTGATAATAGTACCTCTATCCCAGAGTTACAAGGTTCAAATGACATAATATTGGCAAAGTACTTTGCAAATCTTAAAGTTCTCTTAAATGTTAGCTGTATTAGCTATTAAATACAAGGTAATTTAGGGGTAGCTAAGTGAATCAGGGGATAAAGTTCAGGATCTGTCAGGAAAACCTGAGTTTGAATTCAGACACAGACACTCACTAGCTGTGTGCCCCTGGGCAAGTCACTTCATTCTGTTTGCCTCAGTTTCCTCATCTGAGAAAGGATTTGGAGAAGGAAATGGCAAACCACTCCAGTATCTTTGCTAAAAAAAAACCTCAAAATGGGTCACAGAGAGTTGGAAGGGACTGAACAACAAAATATTGGAGGCCACAAGGAGGAATCAGGAGAAGTTGGCACTTGAGCTAAGTTTCAAAGAAAAGAAAGGATTGAAAGAGCAGAAGGTGAGGAAGGAAGGAATTCCAAGCATTGAGGAGAACCTGTGCAAAGGCACAGAGGTGTGAGAAACAGTAAGAAAGTCGCTTTGGCTGGATCATTGGTTTCAGAAAGGCGAGGCGTGTATGCTAAGGCTGGACAGGTAGGTTGGGTCCAGCTTGGGAAAATCTTTAAATGCAGAGGAAAGACTTGCCCTAGATCACACAGCCAATCAGTATGTGTCAAAGGAATATCTTGAATCTGGGTCTCCCTGATTCTGATGCCAGTCATCTACCTCCAAAAGATGACTATTAGTAACCAAAGGTTTGTTGGGGGGGGAGAACTAGGCTTTTACTACTTGATCAACCCCCACATTCTATAGCACAGACCGGGGCTCAGGAGGCAGATATCTGGCAAAGATACTCCAAAATCAGAAGTTCTTTCTGGATTAAAATGCCTCGGTCTTCCTCTAGATTTAAAAAAAATCTTGTACCTTTTCTCTTAGAATCAGTACTAAGTATTGTGTAATTGGAATCTCTTACCCTAAAAACTACGATCCCCAGAAAAACTACTATTCCCAGCACCCTACTCGCTTCCTGTCATTACATGCTGACGTAGGTAGACGAGTTATACATTGGGTAGAGTTCCATGTCTAGCTCTCTCTTCCTTCCTGTCGGTGGCTTTGGTGGAGTGGGCATTTGAGCAGGTAGAAAAACTTAGTCATGTGGTTCTATTTTGTCAGATAATAAATTTTATAAAAATAATACTTAAAGTATTATATATTAATTTAACTCTTAGAGTATTGCTTCTAAGGCAGAAGAACTGTAAGGGCTAGGCAATTGGGGTTAAGTGACTTGCCCAGGGTCACACAGCTAGGAAATATCTGAGGTCAGATTTGAACCTAGGACCTCTAGTCTCCAGACCTGACTCTCTATTCACTGGGCCACAGAGCTGTCCCCTTCCTTGATTTTTGATCAGCCTGTGTCATCAAGATTGACTCTGGAAATGAATGAATTTTCTTGCCTATGGAGCTGAGGTCAGCACCAGGAGCTGAGCAGTCTTTCTCTTACTAGGATAAACCTGCTGACAAAGCTTCGCCTAGACCTCAGCTGGTCAAGCCTGTCTGAAGGATCCAGCCTCTGGCCCTCTTTCTTCTCACCCTATGAGTCTGATGCCAAGGTCAACTGGATGCCTGAGATGTGAAGGAAGCTGTCACCAAATGAGATCGTCACTGGCTTTGCAAAAGACCTTTATGGATTGTTATGGGCCACATCTCCAAGAGACCCAAACTACTGGTCTGTTTGGTTCAATTCCAACAATCAAGTCAATGGACAGTTTGATGATTTCATCAAGTTGACCATGTCTAGCAGTCATATTTGACATAGAGTTAGAAATAATAACAATAGTGGCAGAGGTGCCATGAAACTAGGGTCTCATCTAAAGAATCTGACAGCTCAGGCTCCCTCCATGGTGAAGGAACAAGTTCTGCTATTGGAGAGTTTAGTAACAGAGTGGCTACAGAGAGTTAGCTAGTAAGGTGGAAGGAAGGCAGGTGGGAAAATAAGAAAGGGAGGTGGGAAGACAAGGAAGGCAGGAAGGTAGGGAATGGCTTCTCACCAATGTATTTTAGCTTGATAAGGAAGGGGCCATTTCTTTGGGCTGTTGTTGCCCTGTATCTCCAGAGAACTGACATCACTTTTCCCATGGTCTATTCTCTGTCTTCATGGCTTTACCCATGGTTCTCTTTGCCCACTTGCGGGGGAGCAAACCAAAATGATAGGTTAATGTTAATGATATGTTAAATACCCCAGGGCAATTTTTGGTCAAATTTTGCTCTTTTCTGGGCAGACTTTAAGAAAGGCAGTGAGTGTGGGAATTGAGCATTGTTCAATGGGAATCCCCATTCAGAGCCCGCTTAACCAAGAATGTAGAGTATGTGATGTGAGGAGTTTTCTCATAATTGTAAATCTAAGCAACCCACATGTCTTATCTGTTGTCATTGTTTCCATATTCTTCTGATTGTTCACAGCTACTTGACAGGGTTTAGTGGGCCCCTTCATCCCACACCAATAGCCAAATATTATATAGTGCCACTGAGTGCTAGGCAGTATCAATATCATTTCATCTGATCCTCACAACAACCCTGCAAGGTAAATGCTTTTTTCATTCCTATTTTACAGATCAGGAAATCAAGGCAAAAAGAAGTGAAATGACTTCCCTGGGATCAGTAAATATCTGAGGCTGTATTTGAACGCAGATCTTCCTGACTTAAGACCTAGTGTTCTGTCTATTGCACCATCTAGCTGCCCATCTAGTCCATCCAACTTGATTTTATTTACAAAGAAGGAAAGAGAGATCCAGTGAGTCAGCTGAATGGCACAGGACATAAAGTGTTATATTCTTAGTCCAGTAGATCTGACTTTGAATCCTGGCTTAAACACTTATTAGTTTTATGACCCTGGACAAGTCCTATATCTCTATTTGTCTTAGTTTTATTAGTTGTAAAATAAGTATAACACCTACCTCCCAGGGTTTTTGTAAGGATCAAATATAATAACACATGATAGGTGCTTTACAAATCTTAAAGAGCTATATAAATGTTAACCATTACGACTACTACCACCACTACCACCACCACTATAACTACTACTAGCACCAGCAACTATCATCACTACTGCTATTACTACCACTACTATTGCTACTGCTGCTGCTGCTCACTTTGCCCAAAGTCCAACAGGTAGTCAAAATATGAAGGCAGAATCTGAATTCTCTTTAAACCAAGATGACCATTTTCCATTTGTGTCCTATGCCTACATACTCTTGGGATATCAAAAATTCCAAAAAAAGACAACTCAGTCCATTGAATCTTCAAGCTAGAAACCTCAAAGACTATCTCACCCAACTGCTTCATTTTTCTGATGAGGAAACTGAGCCCAGGGTCATAGATTTAGCTCTAGAAGGGATCTTTGAGGTTATCTGATATAGTGATTTGCCCAAGGACATGCAGCCAATAAATGACAGAGAGCCAGGAGAGAAACACAATGAATTTTTCTGCATACTATGTTGTCACTGGTAGTGACCTGGCTTTTGCTTGAACACTTCCAGCGAAAGGGAGCTCACTCTCTCTAGAGTTGGGCAGCTATAGTTATTTTAAATTTATTCCTCATGCTTTGGTAAAATCTGTCTCCCTTTTACTTCTCCTCTTTTGCTCTTAGTTTTTGCCTCTGAAGAAGCATAGAAAAAGTGTGTGCTTTCTTCCCTGTGACAGCTCTTTGAATATATGAAGACAATTCACAGGTTTCTTCTAAGCTTTCTCTTTGCCAGGCTAACTATTCTCATCTTCTTTCACTATTTCTCATATGATATGATTTCCAAACCTGTCACCAGGAAGACTTCTATCCTTTGAAGGCATCTCTTTTCATTATGCCTCAATGGCTCCACTAAACAATTCTAAGATTCTAGGATACTGATCATCACCCCAACCCTACGCAGTGGCTTAGTGACTCTTACTGATATCCCTTTTCAAAATTAACTCTCCAGAAAAGATATGATTAAACTCATTCACATGAAGGTATAATGACTTTTAAGAGGGAACTTATCCTAGAGATACTTTTAAAAATTTTAATGGTGACTTTATCCTTTTTTTAAACATTTACCTTCCATCTTAGAATCAATACTGTGTGTCAGTTCCAAGGCAGAAGAGCGGTACAGGATAGGCAATGGTGGTTAAGTGACTTGCTCAAGGTCATACAGCTAGGAAGTGTCTTGGGCTAGATTTGAAGCCAGGACCTCTGGTCTCTGGACCTTTGACTCTCAATCCACTGAACTATCTACCTACCCATGAATTTATTCTTAAGCCAAAAGAATGAAGCTGCAGTGATGGGATTTTCTCCATTTAGCAATGGGGCAGCTATATAAGTGCCAGCTGTTATCATTATCAATTATTGATATTATTACACCAAGTGGTAAGCCAACTGGCCCTATAGGAAATTAGCAAGATGGAAAAGCTTCATCAATAATCTTCATGGTAAAGAAAAGTAGCTTACTGATTGGTTTGTGAATGCGGTTACTAGCAAAGTATAAATGAATGATTTCCCCTCATTCTTTACCTGTTAACATCCTACTCATCCTTAAAGGTCCAACTCAAATGCCATTTCTCCATAAAATCTTCCTAGTTGGAAGTAACTCATCCCTCATATGATCTTAAAGTATTTACACTCAGGTACCAATTATCTAATGTGCATCAAGTTTACCTGTATGGGACTCTGAGATCCCTTCCTGCTCTAAAATCTATGATTCTCTGGCTCCTGTAACCTTTTTATGAGTTAAAAATAAGGTTCAAAACTTTAGGAGTTCAAAATAAGGTGAGGTCCTGGGAGTCGGAGGTAGTAGACAGGGAAGGCTTTATAGAGGATGTGAACCTTGATGGATGGGTAGGATTCAATAAGCCTGGCTTGCTGTTGAGTACCCAGCATATGGGCTGGTATCTTCAAAGTCTGTAAAAGTGAGTCAGGTCTGGGAGGTCAGGACACTGTAGAGGCTTGATTCTCCCAGGAGAGCTAATTTTCTCATGCTCTTGGGTTAAAAATGCCTGGCATCTCTTGGAATGCTCAGTGAGCTTAATTTGCAATCTGGTACCCAGAATGCTTTGTCAGCATCTTTGAGTTTTGAAAATTATTGAGGAGCATAGATCAACTCTGGGGACACTTTAAGCTTCTAAGACCTAAAGAAAAATTCAGCCCGTTCTCCCCTCAACAGACCATCTTTAATTCTTACCAATCAAGCGGGAGTTTGTCAAGGGCTGCTAATATCATATTCTGAAGCTATCACTAAATTCACCAAGAAGAAAATGAAAACAGACCTTCCATTTGCCTGTTTTGTGTGTAATTTGTAAGGGTGGGAACTGATTGAGCCACTCAATTACATCCTTCCTACTTAAGGTAAATGATAAGATGTTACCCCTCTCCAACGTCAAGTGAGAATGGTCAGCCAATGGGTATTTATTAAATGCTTACCACGGATCAAACACTCTCATTTGGTTTGAAGAGACTGGGCAAATCCTCTATGTAGGATACAGTTGTGGGTGTATTATCTTCGTGCTCCCAGATCTGTTCCTTCAACATTTACACTACCATTTGAACTCTCTAAAACCCCACCAGATAATGTCCAGTGATACAGAAAGCACTGAGGTGATAGAGACCAATGACTCTACTTTTTGGAGGGATGTTTGTCTGTGTGACCCCAATCCTCACCCCGAAAGTATCAAAGTAGAAAGGAAAGTGAGGGTTTTAAAAGAGGGAGTTGGTTCCTACTGGCTAGACCTCCCAAATCTGTGTCTGTCTCAGGACTCTGGGCAATCTTCCCTATCCACCCACACAAACACATACACACTCAGTTCAATTAAAGAATTCCACAAACTGAGTGGAATGCAAGGATAAATAAATTAAGAGTCCCTACCTTCATGAAACCTATAGGATCATTGGGAAACATGACTCATATACAGATCATTTTTTTAAATTCAGATCAGATCTGTGATTTCATGGATACAAGGAGCAGCCAATGAAGAACCTCCAGTGTTGGTATACCTGTGCAAGTCAAGTCCATCTTTGGAGCTTCCAGCCTTTGAGAGTTGGTTGGGAGCACTGAGAGGTTATGATTTGTCCAAACCAGTGGTTCCCAAACTTTTTTGGCTTACCGCCCCCTTTCCAGAAAAAATATTACTTAGCACCCTTTGTCACATACTATCACTGCCCCCTTACAGTGATTCACCACCCCCAAATGCACCTGTGGCCATCACCACCTCCTTGGATCACTGCAGCACCCACAAGGGGGCGGTGGTGCCCACTTTGGGAATCACTGGTCCAAACTCACAAAGCCAATATGTATCAGGGGTTCTACTTAAACCTTGCTACCTTGGAGGTCAATCTTCTACTCCCTAGACCACACTACCTCTATCCACTATATCATTCTCCTTCTCTATAATATAAAAGAGTGCATGATGAGTGCATAAGAGATGATGAATACATGATGAGTACATATGGTAACCCAGGTGCCGTACAAGGTCAGGGTGAGAAAAGAATTATTGACTGAGTGTAGTGGTGAGGAGGGGATCCTGGACTTCCTAGAGGAGGAAGCATTTAAGTGGAGCCTAAGAATATGAGTAGAAATTAGACAAGAAGAAGACTTCCAGGCATAAGGAACAATATGAGCAAAGGTGTGAAGGGAGAAAAGCATGAAGGCAAGTATGGAGGGATGTTGAGTGTATCCCAGGTTGAGTAGAGAACAAAGTAGGTAAAGACAGGTGAAGAAACTGAGAAGGGAGAGTGGTGCCAGGCATCTTGAATGCCACAATAAGAAACTGGAGACTGTGACAGTGTTAAGAGTGATGGATTCTTAGGCAAAGGATCTCAGATCCATCCCTGGCTCTGCCATTTTATCCTCAATATGACTTGAGGCAGCGCCATCTGTAAAATGATGATGACTTAGAATTTTCTACTCTAAATCTCTCTCTCTACAGAACTTCATTTCTTAGTCCACAGAGAGTCATTGAAGGACTCTGAACAGAGGTATTACATGATTTGACTTATACATAAGGAAGAGTGGTCTTCTGTATTCAAGGAAGGTTAAGAGAGACTTGGCACCAGGGATTCTTAGCCTTTGTTGTGTCATAGACCCCTTTAGCAGTCTGGGGAAGTCTATGTATCCAATTCTTAGAATACTGTTGTAAAATGAGATAATATTTGTTATTTCAAATGAGATATTTGTAAATGTCTTAGAATAGTGCTTGGCACATAGTAGGTACTATAGAAATGTTAGCTATTATTATTATTCATAAGAATCATGTTAGCTATTAATAATAATAATGTTGGCTATTAATAATATTTGCTATTATAAATGCTAGTTATGATTTAAAAAGACAATGTTAGCTATTAATAACAATATTAGCTATTATGAATAATAGTTATTCTTCAGAAGAATATTATTAGTCATAATAATAGCATTTATATAGCCACTACTCTGTGTTACAGCCTTTTTGGCTACTAGCTTTGTAAAGGCTTTTATGTGTTGTCATGATTCATGCTTCCAAGAGATCCAAACAACTGGTCAGTTTGGTTAAATTGGAACATTTGAGAAAGTCAGTACATACTCCTATCTATTTATCTATTTATTTTTGGTCTTTGATGGATTAATTAATTAATTAATTAAGGATATTTTCCATGGTTACATGATTCATGTTCTTTCCCTCCCTTCTCCCCACCCCCACCCATAGCCAACACGCAGTTCCACTGGGTTTTACATGTGTCATTGATCAAGACCTATTTCCATAAGTAAATACTTTAAGGATTGGATCAAACCAACCAAATCTAGCAGTTATAGGATCAGAAATCTAGGGTTAAAAGCCATAAGTTAATATTTACATAGCACTGACTATGTGCTGAACACTTTACAGATAGTTATGAGGTTTGTTTCTCACAATAACCCCGTGATGTAAGTGCCATAATTATCCCCATTTTACAGTTGAAGAAACTGAGGCAAAAGAGGCTAAGTGACTTGCTTGAGGTCATGCAGTCTAAGGTGGGATATGAACTCAGATCTTCCTGACTCCACTCCAGGCCCAGCATTCTATCCACTGTCCTGCCACCTAGCTATCTCTAATTATATTGAAATACAATTAATTATACAAAAAAATAATATTTTTTAACAATTTTACTGAGTTTAGAGTAAGAACTACACTACCAATTTTCACACTGCATATTTGTGGAGAGCAAAGAGGATGTAGGATCAATCAAGATGAAGAACAAAAAAACCTAGCATGAGACTCTTAAATAGCTATTTTACAGCTCTTCTATGAACATTTGTGGGAAGCTGGTTAGAATGACTCACTGGGCTTTAATGGAATGAACTGGCACAAAAGTCAGGAGAATGACAACAAGAAGTGGCTTCTTTTTCCCTCTCTGGGACCTAGGGGACCTATAGCTCGTGGCTCTGCTAGATTGTGAGCTCCTTGAGGGCAGGGGCTATCTTTGGCCTCTCTGTTATGCCCTGTGCTTAGTAGGTGCTTCATAAATATTTATTGGTTGGTTAGTGACAACCTTTGTCCAAGATTCTAGAGAACTGAAAAGATTTGGGCCTTTGAGGTGAGGGCAATAGCCCCAGGTTAGAAGGATTGCCCTCATTCTCTGCCCAGAGCTGACCAGATTGTCACAAGGTTGGTAACAAGAAAAAAGAATCTGGTACAGATTTCAGAAGCCTGGATTCTAATCCCAGATCATACACCAACTCTGGAACT
Organism: Gracilinanus agilis; assembly: GCF_016433145.1. Classification (NCBI taxonomy): domain Eukaryota; kingdom Metazoa; phylum Chordata; class Mammalia; order Didelphimorphia; family Didelphidae; genus Gracilinanus; species Gracilinanus agilis. The sequence continues at coordinate 66,052,809 of NC_058130.1, forward strand.
TTAAGCAAGTCACTGTCTAGACCTCGGCTTCCTCTTCTATAAAAAGGGGATCCTCATCCCCGCCCTGCTTACCTGGCAGGGTTCTGGTGAGGATAAAATAGAACAATGGATGGGAATAACAGCTATGTCTACTGAGCAGCTACTGTGTGCAGGAGATGCTGTGCTCCATGTTGAAATATGGAGATGGGAGTATTTTTAAATGGCAGCCAAGAAAGAGAATGAAACCTGCATCATGAAGTCATAGTGCTCAGGAATAAAGAAATGATTCTCTATACTCTGGTTTGATAAGACAACACCTAGAGTATTGTGCTCTGATCTTGGTGACATATTCTAGAAAGGATTCAGAGCATTTAAAAACAGGTAACCAGGATGATGAAGGACTTTGAGTTCATGGAATATGGAGCTCATTTGAAGGAAATGAGCATGTTTAAACTAGAGAATAAAAGATTAAGGGGAAGAGGGGAGGGCATGGAGAGATTACAGGTTGGACTTGACAGCCAGCAAGGTCCCTTTCTAGCACAGAGATTCTGTGATTTTGTGGGGGAAAAAACTTCCTAACAAAATACAGTATTATTTCCTGTGGAGCTTTAGGGATGGAAGTAGAATTGAGGAGCCAGCCTCCTTTCTCTTTCTTTCTCTCTCCGAGGACTGATCTATAGCCAGCTCCTGTTGGCATGGGTATAACTACTGCAAATCCTATTGATGCTGGCATAACCTGGTTTATCATCACTCGTCTGGGAAAAGAAGACTAAGTTTTAAGGGCAGAAGCATGCATTTCTTTCATGGTAGATTTCCATATTCATCTTTCTTAACTTAGAAAATTATTGGCTTCATTGATGGTGGAAACCCATTAGCTTTCTAATAAAGAAAATGCAAAATGTTTGAAATGCCCTCCAGCTACAATTTTTCAATAATGAAATAATTTCCATAAGTTGGTATCAGTTAAAATGATGTGATTATTCTTTTTCTCATCTCTTACTAAACTCAGACAGGGAGATATACTGTTTGGGTACCCAAAGGGAAGGTAGCTATATGATATGACTGCTCCATAGGGAGGGACAGACACTTCCTCGGTCAAAGTGGGGTGTTGAATATTGATAATAATATGTAGCCTCTAGTATACATACTCTTGCTCTGGGGGTTAGTAGCCACTTAAAAGTGTAGCTCAGAAGCCCCACTGATGTGTTTACTTTTACCAGCCAAAGGGCACATTAACTCAAAAACCAAAAACATTTAATCAAACAACACAGTAAATAAATAGGAGAAAAAAGGTCTCCTCAGGCCAGATGAAGTACACTCTTTAAAAGGTTGCCATACTGAGGGACTTATGAGAAAGAAAACTAGCCACATTCAGAGGAAGAACTGTGGGAGGAGAATCACAGAAGAAAAACTGCTTAAATACATGGGCTGATGGGGATATTATTGGGGATATAGACACTAAACAATAACTCTAGTCCAACTATCAATAATATGGAATTAGGTCTTGATCAATGATACATGTAAGGCCCAGTGGAATTGTTCGTTGACTAAGGGGGATTAGGTGGGGTTTTGGGGGAGAGGGAAAGAACATGAAATATGTAACTATGGGAAAATACTCAAAATAAAAATTTTAAAAAAGGTTGCCATATCAACAATGTATGTGACCAAGATATACATGGAGGAAGTATGTATGACCAAAGCACACACAGGGTGACTCAAATCTTCAGTGTTTCAGAATGCCTTTTGCAATATCTTCACATTGTCCTCTTTGGAGCATTATATCTCTACTTTCCACTGAGCATCTATTCTTCCTTGCTGGTCTGACAGAATCATTGGATCATAAATTCAGGACTAGAAAGAACCTTAAAGATCATTGAATCCAACTTCTTTATTTTATAAATAAGGAAACCAAAACTCAGAACAGTTGCCCAGAGTCATACAGCTAGTATCAGAGGCAGGATTCTAACTCATGTCTCTGATTATAAGCCTCAGTTCTATCCACAGTACTACACTGCCTCTTGAATTAAGGTTTATAATCTTCTCTAGGTGACCAGGTTCTGGGCTTCCTAACTTTAGGAACTCTTGATGACTCTCTTATCTTCCATCTGCTAAACTGAAATGACTAGAAAGCCTCTCCCTGATAAAAGTGGACTAATTTAGTCATAGATGAGGTTTAGAGCAACCACACATAAATAAAATCTAGGTGGAAATTTTCCAGTTTAACATTAGGACTGTTTGAAATCCATTTGTTTGGGGTTGAGTTAAAATTCTTTGTCCTAGATAACCACATAACTTAGGACTTAGAAATTCTCTGCAATGCTAATGTAGTCCCTATAGGGTTCTCATATCCTCTGAAACTCATTTAATGAAACTATGTCAAAGAAAACCACCAGAGCAGAGTGAAAGATGAGACTACAAAGATCTCTTTCCTGTTATGATTTTCTCTGGGTTGTCATGAAAATGAACCCAAGAATACCAGCTAAATAAAGGAGGTGAAACATTGTCTTTCAACCTCCTGACTCACATTCCTACTCTTATTTATCTGTCAGGAAAAAGACCTAGCATTTGTGTTTTATGATAGACAATGCAAAACTGCACTCCTTCCAATAAAAGTAATCATATGACCCTTCCCATCTGCAATGGAATGGTCCCGCTAGCCTCCTCAGGTTCTTCCAGGACTCAGACTCTGTGAATATTAGCTCAGAAAGTTATAGAACATAAGAGAATAAATAGGTTTAGAGCTCAAATGAACCTAAGAGATGTCTTGTCTAATCCTTTTATCATATCAAGAAGGACCCAAGACTAGGAAGTCAGTCAATCAACAAGCATTTACTATTTAATGAGCTGGTAAATGGTAGGCAAAGACAAAAACATTCCCTTCCTTCAAGGTGCTCACATTCCATTGAGGAAGAAATATATCAATAACTAGATATATAACAGAGTAGATGGAAAGTAATCTGAGAGAAGGCACTAGCATCTGGGGGGACCAAGAAAGGACTCCTGAGGAAGTACATGGATGTCTTGACGATGAATCAAGATGAATTGACTTGCTAAGGTAATAAGTAAGAAAGTCTGGCTTCCATCCCACATTCTCTATGTCAATTTCTATGTTCTCTCCACTGTAGTAAAGATATCAGAATGTGATAGATATTGGCCAAGAGTCAGGTTCAAATCCAGCACATAATACTTCTTAGCTGTGTGACGATGGTCAAGGCTTTAAATAATGCTGAGATTTTACATCTGTAAAAAGGGGATAATAATGCTGTTAGTATATGCCTTTTTGGATGGTTTTGAGCCTGAGATGATATAATGCATGTGCAATACTTTAAAAGTATTATGTAATTGCCAGTTATTATTGCATCCTGCTGTTTCTCCAGCCAGGGGAAATTATGGTTCAACATCTCCTTCCACAAATTCCCCTAGACCCACTGGCCCACCATTTCCCCAAACCTCCAAAGAAGGAAGGCCACCTCTTTCTCGAGGGGACAGAGTATGAGGATTGTGTCAATGGAATTGGCTGGCAGCTAAAGGCACCCAGTGGAGGGTCGTTGTCTCTGCCTCTTTTCCTCCCTCCTGCTGACCTCAGGAGTGAGAGCACAGCTTAGCTGTGAGTCATAATCTCCTTATACAATGAAAGAAGAAACAGCCCAGCAAGGTCAGAGAGGTTTACAGAAAGTATTCTCCTTGGGGGATGGGGAGGAAGAACAAGGGAGTCACTTAGCTGAGGGGCCCCAGGCGATAATGGTCCTGATCTTTTGGCTGCCACCTCATGGTGAAACTTCTAGCTAAGGAGAAAAGGAGAGGGACCTTGTCCTGGGAGGATGGGGAGGAAGTGAGACCCTTTGCAAGGAAGGTATGGCCGTTTAAAACCAATATCTTCAGTCTCTTAACTATCAATCAACAGAAACTCTGTGCCACATCCTGTGCTAGGTGCTGGGGATACAAATATAAAGAATGAAAAAATCCCTATTGTCCCATCTCTCCCTCCCTATCACCCCCCAAATTGAGTCAATTAGACCCAATGACCTCTTCACATTGTCCTGGATAATAATGGTACTGTCATTTTTGCTGTTATCCCATTCTTCCTTTTAAACATAAAATTACTATTGCTAACAATAATGTCTATTATTATTATTAGAGATAATAACTCACATTCTGAAGTTTACAAAGCTCTGTAATCAACATCACAATTTACAAAGGATTTTCTCCAACAAGCCAGTGAGGAATGGAACGTTGTCATCACTACTAGAGTAGTGCTCCTCTCAGATCTCCATCCTTAAAAAATAAACAATCCCCACCCCCAAATCCTTCATTTAGTTCCAACACCTCTATAAGTACCGACTTCTATCTCTTTCCCCTTTCACAATCAAAATATTAGAAAAAGTCCTCTAAACTGTTTACCTTCACTTCCTCAGCTTCAGTTTCCCAAACTCCTTCAATTTGGTTTCCAGTCCCAACATTTAACTGAAATTGCTCTCAGGGTATTGAATGATCTCTTAAATGCTAAATTTGCTGATGTTTTCTCATCATTTATCTTTTGGGACTTCTGTCCAGGTGTTGACACTGTTGACCATTCCTTCCCCTCTTCTCATCCTGAAGACTCTTATCCCCCTTGACTTTCATCCCAGTCTTCTCCCGTGTCTCTAGTTATCCTTCTGTCTGCCTGTCCCATTTCAGTCTCATTTATTGGGTCATCTTTCAAGTTTCTTCTTGTACCACCCCCCCCATGCCTTCATCTAACCATGAATTTCTCCTTAAACCTGCCCTGGGCTTTCTTCTCACCTTTCTATACCTCCTTTCAGCCATCTCAGTGGGCATTTCACAGACCCATTTATTATATAGTTAGCAAGATCTAGTTATATAGTACTTTGAAGTTTGCAACCTGTCTTACAAATATCTCAATTTGGCACTCACGGTAATAATAGCTACTTTTATTATCTCCATTTTAGAGATGAGGAATGGAGGAAGACAAAGGTTAAGTGACTTGCTCAGGGTTAAACAGCCAATAAATGTCTATCTGAACTCAGGTCTTCCTGACTGGCTCTGGCACTCTATCCACTATGATACTTAGCTGCCTTATATCTATGTAAATGATTTCAAATTCTATATGTTTTTTTTTCCAGTCATTTCAGCTCTGTCTGACTCTCTGTGTTCCCATTTGGCATTTTCTTGGCAAAGTCCTCATTTGTCATTTCCGTCTCCAGCTCACTTTACAGATGAGGAACTGAGGCAAACGGGGTTAAGTGACTTGACTAGGATCACACAGCTGGTAATTGTCTGAGGCTGCATTTAAACTCAAGAAGATAAGGGGGCAGGTGGGTAGCTCAGTGGATTGAGAGCCAGGCCTAGAGATGGGAGGCCCTAGGTTCAAATCTGACCTCAGCCACTTCCCAGCTGTGTGACCCTGGGCAAGTCATTTGACCCCCGTTGCCTACCCTTACCACTCTTCTGCCTTGGAGCCAATACACAGTATTGACTCCAAGACAGAAGGTAAGGGTATGAAAAATGAATTCAAGAAGATGAGTTTTTCTGACTCTAGGCCCAGCATTCTATAGCTAAACATTTATATAATTATATACACATTATTACACATTATTATATACACATGTTATCTAAACATTTTGCTGCCTAGCTGCGCTCCCAACTCTAATTCTATGTAATCTAGCTATTATTCCTCTCGACTTCCAGTTCTGCTTCTCTAGTGGTCTATTAGACATCTCTGCCCATAGATCCCAAAGATATTTAAAAACTCAACCTGTCCAAAGTGGAAAGTATTATCTTCCCCACTAAATCTGGGCTTCCTTCAAAGCTATTTATTTTTGTGAAGGGCACCACCATCCTTCAAGTTATCCAGTGTCAATGCCTCCTTCTCTCTACCCCTCTACTCCCATAGCCGATAAGTTGCCAAATCTCATAGACTTTCTCTCTACAGCATTTGATGTTGTCCTTTCTTCCCATTCACAAATCACTATCCTAGTTCGGGCCCTCATCACCTTGTACACAGATTATTGCAACAGTCTTCTAATTCAATTTACCTGCTTCTTGTTTTCTCCAATCCACCTTCCTTCCGCATAGCTACTAAAATTATCTCTAAGCAGAAACCTGACTATGTTCCTTCCTTCCCTGATCAAGAATTATGCAAGAGTCTCTCAAGCTTCCTCAGTGTGGCCTTTAAAATTCTCCTCGGTCTGGGTCTAGCCTACCTTTCTAGACTTATTTCACTTTAATCCTTTGTGTACTCTGGGTTCCAGCCAAGTTGGCCCACTTTCACATAACTACTCCTCCTTGAACTCTGTAACCAATCTCCTTCCTCCCTTTCTTTACGCAAACTGTCTCATATGTCTGGAATGTATTCTTTCTTAATTTCTAACTCTTAAAATCCTTTGTGGGGTTTTTTTCAAGGCTAAAATCAAGTGTTATCACCTACAGGAAGCTTTTCCTGGTTCTCTTGGTTTTTACTGTTCTCTCTGCTCCTCAAATTATCTTGCCCTTAACTAATTCCTATAAACATTCTGATAGTCTTCCCTCCTGGGCTAGGTTTTATTCCAATTTCCCATTCCAATTCCTGGATACTTTTTTCATTCTTAGTGACAAGTATTGTCATAATTGTTCACAGCTGAGGCAATAGCATCACGAATAAAGAATCTATACAGCCTTATAATACCCAGGACTAATAACCGGGGACCTGGGGACCATGGCCTTAGAAATGGACTATCTGTTGGACTGAAGGGGCCCATCTTATGATTCAAAGTGCCAATAATTATGAATTTCTGCACGTAGAATGAAGACTGTGATAGAATAAGCTCCAACATGGGTGGGTCCATTTATTATAGAATATTGAAACCTTTTAGCATAATCCCCATTTTGGAGGCTTCCTTTCTCAAGTGGAAGAAACAGTTATATTAATTGTAAGTGTCATTCTGCTTTCATGTTGAATTTATATTATTCTTTATAATATATTATTCCCTTTTCTTAGAAACTTTACTATGTAGACTCTGCCTGTATGCCCTTACTCTATGATAATGATAGCATTTTCCAAGGTCATTTTTGAGGATTACTCTTTCCTCAGAGTCATTGCCATGGAGATGTCAGGCAAACATTGTCTAGGCTTCTCAAATTCCTGTGGCTTTTTGGACCTAGGATGGATTTTCAAGAAAAGACAGTGACAGCCACTGTGAAAGGAATGGGGTCCAGACAGAGCTAGCTGGGACTCCATTCTACACTAGCAGGGCAGTATCTTTTGGCTGCCTCCCAGCTGATGACCATGAAGTGCAGTGAGAGGAAGACTAGACTAGCTTAGCTTGCAAGTGAGTGAAACCAGGATAGGGGCTAGTGAGATGTACATGTCTGGTCTCCAATAACTTTGTTTTCTTCATTTCTAGATAAAGAAGCCAGACTCTGAATATGTTAGGACTAATTGCCATTGCTCCCCTCTGAGCAGTGAGACAAGGGAAAAGGTGGGAGAAATGTATGTTCTATCTCCTGTGTACTATAGCTCCATGCATCCAACATTTGGATAAGGAAACACAAGGAAAGTTATTCCTTAATTGCTTACTTGTTCTCTGTGCTATTTGAAATTGTTATAAAAGCTAGGTGGCCATCAATCAGAGTTCATTTGAAAATATGTGGGCTAAATTAAAAAAGAAGACATTGGAGTTTGGTGTGGAGAGGAAAGATAAAGGAAGATAAATTCATCTATCCATTTGTTTACTCATGAATTTGTCTATTTGTTTATTTATTTCCCAACTAAACTAGAGAGTCAAGGGAGGAAAAGTCACCATAGCCACTTGCTAAAAGTCCAAGGAAGAGGTGGTATTGATTGTATCACAACAAAGAGTACCTTACAAAAAAAAGGCCTTTAGCCATCTCTTCTCATTCCACAAAGTGGCCCATTCTCCTTGGCTCAATCATCATTCCTCTTTGAGATAATCCCCAATCACAGAAATCAATAAGAGATTGCTTTGTATCCCAAAGTAAAGTGTGTGTCCTTCAACAAAAAGCTAGTATACATGCCCAGCTCTATCATTCCTCTTGCATTAAGATAATTATTATTACTTACATTGTACAGGCTTTAATAAAAAAAAAAAGTTCTCCTCACCAAGGGACCTAAGCAGTACCTTATGCATAATGACTACAGCAGGACTTGGATTAGAATTATTAGTACTTTATCAGCAGCTTGATATTGCATTTTAAATAGTTTGTATCAGTCTACCCTTGGCATGCATGTGAAGACTTCTCCTCTATAGAAATGGTAGATGAGAACGATTTGTTCCAATGGCTATGAAGGCAGTGTAAGCAGGCACTGTGGCGTGCTTAGAGGTTGGTTAGACATGGAAGAAACCATGACCATCCACTGCAATCTGAGCCATCACCAATCAGCTTGACCTTTGTCTTGCCACTGAACTTTGATGACTCTGGAAGAACAAGTGAGATTGTTGACTTTGTGCAACTCTGCCTTGCTTAAATCCAGTTTTGGGGAGAGTTAGAAGATATCACCAGTGATGTCATTTTGGTCCTCTTTGAGTACAAAGAACAATTAACCAAGCAGTCTTAGTTGAGAGACTTGGAAGAGGAGCAGGTATGGAAGAAAATGGTCTCATTTGTTAACTATTCTTTGCAAAGATGCATAAATGGACAAAAGTAGCCAGCAAACTTGGGATATCTCATTAGAATTGTTAAAGGGTATTTGAAAATGGGTATCTTTAGTTTTCATTAAGAAATTGTCCTCTTGAACATTGCCATAACTAACGAACTTCTCTTTGGTTGATGTATTCCTCATCTTTTCTACTTTATTTTTTCTCCTTCAGAGTCACCTCTGAAAGTTACTGAAATGTATTATCCTTTGGCTAATTATGAGAAACTTCTCAGAACACTTCCCCCAGCTATATAGCCATCACCTGTGCATAAAGCTACTAAGAGTATTGAAAGTACAGGAAGACTGAGCTGCTCAGAAGACTAATCATGAGTTTAGAAAGACTCTCCATATATTTTTTTAATACATTTTAAAAAGAAAATTTAATGTCTGAGCATTTATTAATCACCCACTATATGTTGGATACTGTTCCAGGTGCTAGTGATATAGATATTTAAAAAAGAAGAAGAAAAGGAAGAGAAAAGGAAAGAAAGGGGAGGGAGGAGAAGGATAGGAGAAATGAGAATAAAAAAATAGTTCCTGCCCACAAGGATCATCCATTCTTCTGGGGGCAAAATTATTCATTTTATTATCCACCTTCATTAACCACACCTTTGAAAATGTCCCATGGGACAATAGCCTATCACAAAAATTTTACAGAAACTATGGACACTGCTTATTCCCAGAACCCTTCCTAGTTAAACATCAAAGTGACTTCCTTGTTTTTAACTATCATAGAAAATAATTTTATACAATAGCTGTTTATCTAAGGGCAAAAGAGGGCTTGCCAGGCTAGGGGCAAATGGCCTACAAGAACCTATTTCTCCAATTTTAATCTTCGATACCAGAGAACACAAAGAAGATCTTGAGTATGATAGGTGGACCTCTGGTCTTGAATATGTAAGAGGATACAAACAAGAGTTTTGCCATCTTGGTAGGCATGGATGAGTTGCAATCTGCATCAATAGAGAGAATAATTTTATTGATTAGGTCATGATATTGTGAGATGAGGGGGCGTGTATTAAAATGTAACTTCCAATCAATCCTAGGCCACAATTAGTTGCAACCACTTGTTATGAGAATGGTTAGCTTGTCAAGTCTCCCTAAAGACCACTTCTTATGCCAGCAAACGCTAGTGTACCTATAGCCCCTACAACTGAGCATAAACATCAAAAAATGAACTGTATATCTTTCCATATCTAGGTATGTGCCTCCCGAGCCAAATGAAAGTTTCATACACATAGTTACTAACTACTAATAGTGACTAAAACTAAACATAAAATTATTTTCACAAGTTAAGATTAGGAAATTGCTTTGAGAGCCAGAAGGTATCTTATGAAGAGTCCTTATTCATTTACCAAAGAAAGTTTATTTTTAAGTGAGAGCTGTCCATTAAGAAAAAGTGGCCCACAACCCAAATGAATTTCAAAGGATAAGAAGCTCTTCAGACCTTCTACTTAATTACCAACATGACCATTTACATTAAAGAAAAACTGTAATTTACATTCTATGGATATCTCAGATACTTCTTGCCCATCACTTGCTACCCATGGAAAGTATGAAGGATAATTTGGTTTACAGTGGATTTTCCCCCTTCCCATAAACATTGAGTATACTTTTTTAAATTCATCTATATATGCAGATATAAGTTCATGACTGAAACGATAAACTGAGACTTGATAACATCTTCCTCTCTATCCTCTTTCTCATGACAATATTTAACTCAATAATTTGCAATAACAAATGCTCCTCACACTGACTAGTCATGTAAGCTATGTGTTTGCTTTCCCTTTTTAACGACATGGTGGTAACACTACATAACCATCCACCGACAGAGCATTTGCTGCTATTTAGCTATTTAGAATGAGCAGGAGAGATTGATGACTTCTCTTCCCTCTGAAATTATGTTCTCAAAACCAGGACAAAATCCAAAGCCCTCAGTGCCCCAAGGTACAAATCTAGGATTTCATTTGGGAGAAGTAAAGGTGAAATACTCTTCATTGCCAATATTTTTATTTTAAAATTAACTGAGGATAAAGATTGTAATGAAATGGGGATGTCAATTGTGAATTTGGGAGTTGAATTGAGGGTTGGTTTACATTTTTCCTAGGTATTTAGGAATGACTGTAATTTTTTATGGATTTCTTTTTACCCTTCCCCCTTTAGGTAGACAGAAGTAAAAGATCTAGTTTAGCAAATAATTAAATAGGAATGTAGATCAATATAGCATCAACAGCTTGGCAGCAACCAGGAGAGTTTCTGATTGGCTGAGAGCTAGCTTAAGGTTGTAAATTGGGTCCACAGGGACCTGAATAAATCCCAAATTGGTAGGACTGGGGATGGCAGAAGGAAAATGTCAAAAGAGGGGAGCTGTGCATAAATACTATTAAAAACCAAAAGGAAAAGACAAGAAATTGAGTCTAAGCAGATATTCAGGAATTTGAACCACATTAGAAGGCTCAGAAAGGTCAGAATATTTATCAGACTCAGAGTTGCCAGTTTTAGGCTTGGCCCTGTCTTGACTTACTGTATAGCATAGTGTATAGCACACTTTTGAGCTTGGTGTGTCAAAATTCGCCAAAAAACCAAGCATAACTCAGATGGTGTGTCACTTCGAGGGAAAAAAACACAATTTAGTGATATTTATAGTTTAAGTAACAAAAATGTATAATTGTAATATTTAACTGTATTTAATAAACCCAAATAGGTAAATTAATGTAGGTAGAATTTTATCTATAGTGCACAGAGTGTCTACACTATATTACAGCTAATGTTTCATCCTCTGCATATAGCTCCATACTTCTCTGTATGTGGCCACATGTCATTGAAAATGGCTATGTGTGTCAGTGCTGACACACGTGTCATAGGTTTGCCATCACCGGTATAGCATCTTGAAAATCATTTCACTTCTCTGTGTTCTTAGTGTCCAGGTTTTTTTAAATGGAGGGTATGGGATGAGGTGGGATAAATTGAGTGCTCCTGGTTAAGTACTTAACATCCCCAAGTTTCAGTTTTCTCAGTGGTAAAATAAGGAGATTGGACTTGACGACCTTTAAAACTCCTTCCAAGTCTCATCATCTATGAGTCTCTGGGATATAAATTCTTAATATGAAGTCTTGATTCAATGTCCAAGAGTTTGTATAAGAAACATTCCATTCCTGTTGTGGCTGTTCTATAATTTTGTACAATTTACTTATCTTTCATCTAAAAAGGACCTTCTTTCCTCCATCCCAAATAATAATGTTTTTCTTGGGGTATGAGAGTTTGCTAAGTAATAATAGCCCTTTCAGATTTCAACTTCTTGCATCTTGGAAATTTTCTTTTTTTTCCCCTCCTTTCAATAAATACACCCCAAATTAAAGTGGTTATCTAATGTAACTGGTAATTAAATCCTCTACAGAATTTTATTTGCTAATTATGTACAACATAAAATTGAACAGAGTAATAGAAGATCACTAAACACACTCTAATCTGTTCTTTTTATTGAGATTATTCAATTTCCTTGAGTTTGACAGAGCAGATCCAAATTAGTTCCATTATAATTAATAGCAATGTAAAATACTCACAGATTTAGTATACTCCCATTAGCTATCTAAGCCATTCTCTGTTCTGTGTGTGCCTGTGATATGAGTACATGTATGCATCTATTTGTGTCTGTGTGTATATGTGAAGAGATCATAGTATACTCGTGCTTTAAATTGCCTTTTTCCCTAATGGATTCAGAAAAGGTGCTAAAATGGAGATGACTTATTTATCAGAAAGGAGAGCGGAGTGAGAAGAATTAGGAATGAGGGGAGTGAATGACATGGCAACAGCCTGTCTGAGAAGCCCTGATTTTAAAGCATCATGTGATTGGAGATCCTTTCTTTGGCTGACCACAAGGGGAAAGGGCACCATGAGGTTTTCTGTTCGGATCATTAAAAGAGCAGATGGCTGTCAAGGAAGGTTGGCTTTAGGGATTATTAGACTTGTTTCAGCTCTAAGGAGAAACAACCAGCCAAAGCCTTACCAGAAGAGATATGTGAAAAAAGAAAGAGCTGTCGAAATCCCCAAAATCGTCCTGTGGGATCTGGAATGAAGAAGTGGCCCTTCCTCTTGCCAAGGCCAATCCATCTATTAAGGGTTCTTAATTATGAACTTTAAAAAATATTTTAATAATTGTATTTCAATATTCAGTATTTAGTTTCCAATGTAATCCTATGTGAAAATAAATAGGATTACAAAGGAAGCTTATGTTATGCATGTAAGTTTATACATTTAAATCAATTTATGCATTTTAAAATATTCTGCACAGGGATCTGTAGGCTTCACCAGGCTGTCAAAGAGGCTCAGGATACAGAAAAAGTTCAGAATTCTTGCTCTATATACACTTTAAATTTTTTATTTTTTACACATATGAACGTTCTTAAACCATCCTCCTCCCATCTTCTCCAGCAGAATTTTCCCTCCTGTCATTCCTACTCTCTTATATGCAACAAGACACTCCCTGATTCCAGCTGTTGCATATATAAACACATCCCTCTCTTCCCCTGCCCCATCCTTAAAAATCCCTTCCCTCATCTTGACAATCCATACTAGCTGTTATCTTTCCTCCATTTTTTAGCTAACCTCTTTGAGGAAGTTGTCTACATACTTAATGCCTCTTCTCCTCGTACTCTTCTAAAAACCTCTGCAGTATGATGTCCAACCTCATCATTCATCTGAAACTGCTCTCTTTAAAAACACCAATGGTTTCTTAATTGCCAAATCTAGTGACCTTATTTGAATCTTCAACATCTCTGCAGTATTGATACTGATAATCGCCTTTTCTTCCAGGGTGGCATAGGGGATAGAACTCTGTTCCTAAAGTCAGGAAGACCTGAGTTCAAATCTAGCCTTAGACACTGGCTGTGTGACTATGGGCAAATCATTTAATTTCTCTGTGCCCTAGTTTCTTCCGTTGTAAAATGATGATAATAATAGTACCTACCTCTTAGGGTTGTTGGAAATATCAAATGGGACAATATTTTGTAAAGCATTTAGCATAGCATCTTATCCTTCCTTCCCTTCCCTTCCCTTCCTTTCTTCCTTCCTTCCCTCCCTCCCTCCCCAGGTTTCCATAGCAGTGCTCTCTCCTGGTTCTCCTGTCTGTCTGACCACTCTGGAGTCCCCTTTGCTGATTCTTCATCACCTGGATGTCTATCAAGGCTATTGCTGGGCCTTCTTCTTTTTTTCACTCCATATTATCTTACTTGGTAATCTCAGACTACATGGTTTGATTATAATCTCTATACTAATGGCTAATAGATCTAAACCTCGTCTCTCTCTTGAGTTCTAGTCTGTCAATATCTCTCCTTTAGGCTTTTTGAACTAGACGTCCCATTGACATCTCAAACTCAATATATCCCATAAAGAACTTATATTTTCCCCCAAACCTTCCCTTCTTCCTAACTTCCTTATTATTTTTTGACATTTCCATCCTCTCAGACATTCAGTTTTCCAGCCTCAGTGTCAGCCTTGACTTCTCACCTATAGTCTATCTATCCAAACTACTGCCAAATCTTGCCATCTCTACCCTCATGACATCTTTTGGAGGTGTGCCCTTCTTTCCATTTACCTAGCTGTCATCATCACCTGTCATCTGGACTAATGCCATAATTTCCAGCTGATCATCCTGTCTCAAGTCTTTCCGCTCTTCAATCTTTACTCAGCTATCAATGGGATTTTCTCAAAATGCAGAAGTATCTATATCACCTCCTTATTCAGTGAACTCCAATGGCTCCCTATTATCCTCAGGATCAAATATAAAATTCAGCCTGTTCTCAGACAGTAGCATGGGAGTCACAGAAAGTTTGCAACTTAGGTCTGGCAGAGCATATTATTAGCATATTTCCATTTCAGCATGAATGGGCATCTTGCTAGACCCACAGAAACTTCTCTTTTTTATGGATCAACTGATACTTTTCTCTGCCTTGGCTTATAATTACAGATAAGGTAAAGCCTTTCTACTGACTTATAGCCTGATCTTTAAGCAATTGCTTTTCTTTCCATGATACAGCTACAAAGCTTCACAAAAATAGTGCTTAGTTAACTAATTTATGCTCTTGTTTTATAAAGAACTATGTTTTTACAGAAAAGAAAAGAATATTGGTGTGATTATGTTTTAAATTCTGTTAGACAGCTAGCCATACTTTGATAGAAATCTAATAGAGGAGGCTCTAGAAGGCTCTAAATAACACACCACTGTCTACCAGGTTACAGAACTGGTGTCTAAGATGAACTCCACAAATTGTAGGAGGAACACTGTAAATTGAATCCAACTAAGTAATGATTGTTGTTCCGTCATTTTTAGTCATGTCCAACTCTTCATGACCCCATTTCGGATTTTCTTGGCAAAGACAGGAATGGTATGCATTTCCTTTTCCAGATCGTTTTGGGAAATTGAAAGAAGTGTTTGTCATCTTTTTTTGTTGTTGTTGTTTTGAGAAATTGAGGCAAACAGCAATTAAATAACTTGTCCAGGGTCACACAGCTCGTGTCTGAAACCAGATTTAAACTTACAAAGACTCTAGGTCTGACACTATCCACTGCACTACTTTGATGTCCTAAATAATGGTAAATGTTACCTTATGAGAGTTTATTATAGTATATGAGTCTGCATATATGCATATCCATCTATACATTTAAGTGACAAGCATTTATATCTCCTTTCCATTCCCATTGTAGCCATACTAGTTTGTCCTGTCCCAGACTTGACCCACACAACCTGGAAGCCCCAGAGGGAAGAGCATGCCCCTAATTGTTACCCTGAACATTGTTTACCCAACAGTATTTCCTTTTCTCAAAGTATACCATATTGATCACTAATCCTTTCCATTTTCCCCTTCAGATGAATTCTCTTTTGAGAGCATAAAGTATCTCACTCTTTTCTTTGCTGGATCATTACCCAAGACATGCCTGCTAATGGAAGATGTCCCCCAGAACTCTGTCCAGGGTCCTCTGTCCTTCTCCTCCACTCTTTTACTTAGGCTGTCTATGCTATTTCCTGACATCTCTACTTGTTGAAATCCTATCCATCCTTCAAGGCCCATGTCAAATATCACCTCCAGGCCGTCTTTCTTTTTTTTTCCCCTGCTCCTGCCCCAGCCCCCAAGGACTGATCTCTTCCTCTGAATGTCTACAGCATTTCCACAGAGATACCAGATGTTAGAGTGAATCTCAGAGACATTTCAGGGCCGGTCTGAACTTGGGGTTAGTGGATCCGCCAGGGGGTCTGTGGATAAGTTTTAGGGTAACTATGAATCTGAATAGGAAAACTACATTTTTATTTCAATATAGTTGGTTTCTTTTATAATGTTATTTTAAAATTTTCTGCTTTTAAAAACTTTATTCTGAGAAGAGATCCATAGGCTTCACCTGACCAATTAAGGGTGAACCCAGTAAAAGTTAAGAACCACTAGCCTAGACCAAACAGTATCTATAGAGGAATCCTCTTTCTAGCATCCTTGTCAAACAAGCATTCTATCTTTGCAAGACCTCTTACTGACACTTTGGCAATGACACTGGTTAATCTCTGCTTTGTATTATACTTATCTGTATACTTGTATTTGTAGTGTGTACTTAAGGGTGCCTAGGTGACACCAGAGGGCACAGAGTGCTGGGTCTGTAGTAAGGAAGGCCTGAGCTCAGACACTAGCTATGTGATCTTGGACAAGTCACTTTACCTCTGCCTTTAACCTCAACTGTAAAATGAGGCTAATAAAAGCACCTGCCTCACAGGATTGTATTGAGGATTAAATGAGCTAATATTTGTAATGTACTTAGCACAGTTCCTGGCACATAATCAGTGTGATATAATTGTTTCTCTCCTCCTCCTCCTCCTTCTCCTCTTCTTCCTCCTCCTCCTCCTTCTTCTCTTCTTCCTCCTCCTCCTCTTTCTTCTCTTCTTCCTCCTCCTCCTCCTTCTTCTCTTCTTCCTCTTCCTCCTCCTCCTCTTCTTCCTGCTTCTGCTCCTCCTCCTCTTTTTTCCTCCTCCTCCTCCTTTTCCTTCTCCTCCTCCTTCTTTTCCCCCACTCCTCCTCCTCATCATCATCATTTTCCTCCTCCCCCTCCTCTTCCTTTTCCTCTTCCTCCTCCCCTTTTTCCTCCTCCTCCTCCTTATCCTCCTTTTCCTCCTCCTTCTTCTCCTCCTTCTCCTCCTCCTCCTCCTCCTCATCATCATCATCATTTTCCTCCTCCTTCTTCTCCTCTTCCTTCTCCTTCTCCTTGTTTTTCTGATGAGATGTTGTACATGGGTTGTCTCTCCCACCAGTCTTGAGGCCAGAAACCATATTTTCTTTTTTATATGGCCCAGAGCAGAAGACTCTATAAGTCAAGTCAATAAGCTTTTATCAAGTGCTACTATGTGCCAAGCAAGGAATTACATAGTAGGTACTTAACAACTGAACTTTTATAACTTTAGGCTTTGTTATCATGTATTAATTCAACAAATATTTACTGAGGCTCTATTTTGTGCTCACATCGAACTAAGCTCTGTAAAGGAAATAGAAGAAAGCAATACAGTTCCTGCCTTCTAAGAGCTTACAGAATATTTGGCAAGACAACACACATACATAGAACACTGAGTTTAGAACTTTCAATAGTGTATGTTAGTGTTGTAGTGACTAATGCTATCTGAAGAGATAGAGGCAATTTCATTTACTCTGAGATTGATTAGTATCTAGTTTGTGGATTGCCCAGGCTCCTTTCTGGTCTCTGCCTCCCATCCATCTCCATATGTTTAAGAGACTATACAAGGGTATAAGAGGAAAACATATAAATCAGCTGATTTAGCACACTGTTAGCAATAAGAGGTTGATTGGAGAGAGTGTAACTATAACAAAGAGAATGTTGGACTATTAATGAACAGACTAAGGTACCAGAACTGTAAAATACTGAAGTTCAAAAGGGATTCAGAGATCATTGTATCCAACCCTTCCATTCAATAATATCCTTTAAAAAATCACCTGGGGAGGGCAGCTGGGTAGCTCAGTGGATTGAGAGCCAGGCCTAGAGATGGGAGGTCCTAGGTTCAAATCCGGCCTCAGACACTTCCCAGCTGTGTGACCCTGGGCAAGTCACTTGACCCCCATTGCCTACCCTTACCACTCTTCCACCTATAAGTCAATACACAGAAGTTAAGGGTTTAAAAAAATTAAAAAAAATCACCCAGGATCTGCATGAAGATTTTTAAATAAAATTGTATTTCTATTATTTTAACATCACAATTTCTGAATATATTTTTGTGAATTTCCCAGAGCAAAAATAAAAGGTGTGGAGGTGGGGGAGGGAAATTCAGCAAAACTAATCAATAAAGTGAAAAATTCTGATATTTTATATGAGGCTTCATACCCATAGTTCCCCATCTGCATGAAAATTTAAATGTCACAAAGTACTTAATTGCTTCCATCAAAGGTCTATTCCAGTTTTGTTTGTTTGTTTTGTTTAAGAGTAAGACTCCTTAGATCAATATCTCACACTCTATACCAAGATAAATTCAGAATATAAAGAGGGACATTATAAGTAAATTAGGTGAACATAGAATAGTTTACCTGTCAGATCTTTGAGAAAAGAAAGATTTCAAGACCAAGCAAGAGACAGAGAATATTATAAAATGTAAGATGAATAATTTTGATTACATTAAATTAAAAAGGGGGTTGTATAAACAAACCAATGCCACTAAAATTAGAAGGAAAGCAACAAATGGAGGGGGCAGATTTTGGAACAAAAACCTCTGACAAAGGTCTAATTTCTCAAATTTATAAGGAGCTAAGTCAATTGTACAAAAAATCAAGTCATTCCCCAATTGATAAATGGTCAAGGGACATGAATAGGCAGTTTTCAGATAAAGAAATCAAAACTGTCAATAAGCACATGAGAAAGTGTTCTAAATCTCTCATAATTAGAGAAATGAAAATCAATACAACATTGAGGTACCACTTCACACCTAGCAGATTGGCCAATATGACAGGAAAGGAAAATAATAAATTTTGTAGCGGTTGTGGCAAAATTGGGATACTAATGCATTGCTTGTGGAGTTGTGAATTGATCTAACCATTCTGGAAGGCAATTTGGAACTATGCCCAAAGGGCTTTAAAAGACTGTCTGCCCTTTGATTCACTGCTGGGTTTGTACCCCAAAGAGATAATAGGGAAAAATATGTGTACAAAAATATAACCATGCTTCTTATAGTGGCAAAAAATTGGAAAATGAGGGGGTGTTCCTCAATTGGGGAATGGAGGAACAAACTGTGGTATCTGATGGTGATGGAATACTGTTGTGCTGTAAGGAATGATGAACTGGAGGAATTCCATGTGAACTGGAAAGACCTCCAGGAACTGATGTAGAGTGAAAGGAGCAGAACCAGAAGAACATTGTACACAGAGACTGATACATGGTGGCACAATTGAATATAATAGACTTTTCTACTAGCAGCAATGCAGTGACCCAGGACAATCCCAAGGGACTCATGAGAAAGAACGATATTCACATTGACAGAAAGAATTGTGGGAGTAGAAACGCAGAAGAAAAACATATGATTGCTCACATGGTTCAATGAGAATATGATTAGGGATTTTGGCTTTAAACAATCATTCTATGGCAAATATAAATAATATGGAAGTAGGTTTTGAACAATTATGCATGTATAACCCAGTGGAATTGCTTATCAACTCCAGTGGGGGGCGGGGAAGAGGGGAGAGAAAGAACATGAATCATGTAACCATGGAAAAAATATTCCAAATTTTAAAAATTAAATTAAAATTTAAAAAAAGAGTAAGACTCCTTGACTTGTCTACTCTGAGGACTTAGTGGTCACCTGCATGCTGAAGTCCACTGCTGATCAGCATGGGAGCTTTGACTTGTTCTGTTTCTGACCTTGGCCATTTCATCCCTTCTTAGGCATCCTAGTGACCCCCCAGCTCCCAAAGGCTTTCCATGTCAGTGCTCTAGTTAGTATAGATATCTGATCAGCTTAGCCCATTGCAGCTCAGAATTTCCTAGCTCTACTTCTCTGGTGGTAGAAATCACAAGCAAAGGCTATACTATACTTGGTTTTATCCACTTTTGAATAAAATTGCTCACCATGAAGTTTTTCTTCATATCATATTGTAATAGGTATATTTTAAAAGCCAAAATAATATTCATTCTTCAATGTGATTTCTTCAAATTTCTTCAAATCACATTCATTATTTCTACTGTTTATCCTTGTCTCTGCCCTTTGCAGTCATTCATAACAGGTATAATCCTTTCTCTACATGATGGATCTCCAAATCCCAGAAGACTACTATTATGTCTTATTTAAGTCTTCTTTCCTTCAGGATAAACATCATCGGTTGCTCGAACAGGCCTTCATATAGAATTATTTCGGACCCCCCTCACTTCCTGTTCCTAGTTTGCCAACGCCCTTCCCAGAATTTGACATAATGCTCCAGCTGTGGTCAGCTGAGAAGTGTAAAATGGTACCATAACCTCTCTAGCTCCGGATGATAGGATTCATGAATGTAGCCCAAGATTACATGATCTTGTTGTGGCTGCTTTGTCACACGGTTAACTTATATTCGGCTTGCATATTATTAAAACCCCCAGGTCCTCTTCAAATGATCTGTTATCTAGTCACATCTTTCCCATCCTGTATCTATGATAGTTATTCTTTTTCTAACCCAGAACTGAGCCAAGAACAGAGCCTCTTAAGAGTACTCCAGAGGAATACTAGTCTAAAGCATATTAAGACTTTTCTTCCAAGTGGAATTTAATACTTTGATTGATCTATAATTAATCAATGTGAATATATCCACAATCAGTATAAATTGCAAATCCATTTGTAGATGGGTTGTCATCCCATCTGATTCTTGTCTAGGTCTTCCTATTAATCTTTCATGAAAGATTCACTCTGTGTGATGATGGCCATGATCTGCTTCTCTTGATTTTGTGTAGCTATATGGAGCAGGGGGTAGAATGTTGGACTTAAAAGTCAAGAAGACTTCAGTTCAAATCTTTCCTTAGACATTTACTAGCTATATGGCCCTGGGAAAATCACTTAACTTCTCTCACCTTCAGTTTTCCCATCTTTAAAATGAGGATAATAAAAAGCACCTACCTTTCAGGGCAGTTGTGAGAACCAACTGAGATAACATATGTAAAGAGCTTTGCAAAACTTAAAAGCTATTTTTAGTGCTGTTATTATTATTATTATTATTACCAACATGGAAAACAGCATGTTAATCAGTTATCCCTAGAGACTATTGCATGAGCAGTTCACCTTTCTTGGTCATATATACTTTTGATATTGTCTTTTATACTGAAAGACATCATGGCAAAGTAGAGAGAAAGCTAGCTTCAGAGTCAGAAAAACCAAGGTTCTAGTATCACCTTTGAAATATGCTGACTGTGTGACCTTAGTCTAGTCAACTAACTTCTCGATGCTCCCAGGCAACTCTACATAATAGTTACAGATCAGTATTCATGAAGGAAATGGTCTCATTTGGAATTCCTCATATTCATGACATCACAAATATGAATCAAAACCAAATCATTTCATGATGCTTTTCTGGAATTATCCTTGAATAGTAATATGCCACAGCCTATTCATATCCAATAGAAATCACTCCGGTGATCTGTGATAACCTGCAAATTTAATTCTTTTGAGACTATAATATTCCATGCTCTTTGGCTCTCTAGCATCAATATAAGAGTATCAGTGTTTAAAAAAATAGTCTATTGGTACTTTAAGAAAAATCTTTAAACTGTTAATGCATAATGCTTTAATGTAATTCAAATCAAGTCAAGTCAACAGACATTTCCCAAGTGCTCACTATGGGCCAAATACAGTACCAAGTGCTGGGAATACAAATACCTGCAGAAGTCAAGACAATCTCTACCCTTAAAGAACTTACATTCTAATGGTGGAAGGTAACATGTAAAAGGAAAATGAAAAGGCATTGATGGAAGATATAGCAACATAGCATAGAAGCATTAAAAAAATCCTTTCCTTCCTTCTATCTCAGAATCAATATTGTGTATTTGTTCCAAGGCAGAAGAGTAGTAAAGGCTAGACAAATGGGGGTTAAGTGACTTGCCCAGGGTCACACAGCTCAGAAGTGACTGAGGTCATATTTGAACCCAGGACTTCCTGTCTCCAGGCCTGGCTCTCAATCCACTGAGCCACCTAGTTTTTTGCCCTACCGTAGAAGCATTTTGTGAAAGTTTGGAGAGTCAAGAGTGTAGCATGGAGAGGAATGAAGACATGGCTAGCCTAGGTGTTCTCCTTAAAATGGAGATGCTAGAAGGAACCAGTCAATCAGAGGGAGAGACTTCAAGGGCAGAGGGTACTTCTGATGTGAGAAGTGTAGCAGGGAAGTGAGCTTTCAAGGTAAAGGTGTTTCTCTAAGTAGAGAAAATTCAGAGTGTCCAGATTATAGTCTGGAGAGGAATAAGGCTCACTCTATTACAGTTCCATTCTAGACCCAGTGTATTATCCATTTTCAATATGTACTAAAGGACTAGCCCTATGGGGTTTTAATCTAATTCTGCATCATTGTCTAGACGATAGATATTCTTTATCCACTTGTTTTTTTCTCATATAGATTGTTGAGTCGAAATCTTTTGAATGATTATGGAAGCTTTACAGCCATCCAAGTCTTGATGTCATAAGCATAACATCATCTGCAAACAAGAGCATCTGAAGTATCTGAAGTATAACAGAGAATCTCTTTGATTTGGATTCTGCAGTGGGCACCATCTGCCATGACAGTGGTAAACACATTTGATGAGCATATGTCTCCTTGTCTGATATCTTACCTGATACAGAAGTTATCAGTTCTCTATTGTTGAACCTTTCAAGATAGCTTGCATTTAAATAGTCTCATGAAAGACATCCTGTTTGAGGAAAGTCTTTAAGGAGGCATTTTATTCTATTATATCAAATGCTTTTGGATAGTCAACAAACGTTAAGCACAGATAGATCTTGAATTCCTGTACTATCTATTTTTTGGTCAATTGTGTGACATTTCAGATGTGTTCTGCTATAGAAAATATTATAGAGGTGGAAAGGTAAGTATATGGGTTGGTAGTTATTAATGTTTTTTTCATATTTGGGGGAAGCAATAGGATTTTTGAATTTTTTCAAGTGCTATTTTCTCATTTTTTCGGATATCCTGAGAATAAATTCTGTAACACTCTCAAAATTGTCACCAGCTTGGGCCTCCTCTGTATATAATTGGCCTTTCTAGTTGTTCTCTCCATCTTTGTTTTCTTTAGTGTCATTTCTATTTCCTTATTCAGCAAGTACATCAGAGAGTAAATATCCTTAGAGTCCAAATGTAGTGGTTCTACTGCCATTGATGAAAAGAATAGCTTGTTATAGTAATCTTGACAGATCATTTCCATTTTTTATCTCTTGTCCTCCTTCCAGTTTTATCCTTAAATGCTCTTGCCATGATATGGCTTAATTGGGTGTTCTGCCAAGGTATTTGTAAATTTATTTTTTCCTCCATTGCCTCTTTGCTGTTTTATGGGAATGATACTGCTCAGAAGATTTTACAAACAAGTTTAAATTCTAAAACAGCATTGCTTTTGGCTGTCTTATTTTTCTGGGTTTTTTTTTTGTTAGAAAAATATTTATTGGCTAAGGAAAATTTTAGACTCTTTTAGGCTCCTTTTTGTGGCAAATTGATTTTTATCTGTTTATCTTCCTGAAGAACTGGTAAGAGTCTATGTCAGTGTCTATTCTTGTATCTGTTCCCATTTTTGGTTTCATCATTTAATGGGAAAGGATTGTGTTGCAGTTATTTCACTTGCTCATATCATAGATTTTCATTTTTATTTTTTCTTCCGACTTGGAATTGATTTTGGTATTTGCCATTACAAGTTGATTGTCTGACTATTCCACAGTTGATATGAAAATGGCTCTTACATTGATAATCTGCCATTTCCTGCCCATAAAGATAGAATCAATTTCATTTTATGGGATTTGGCATGTTCAGCATTTCCTAATTCTCTTTTTGTGGAAAGTTTTCATAATACAGTTAATTCATAGACTTAAGATTCCTGTTTCTTTTTTCTGAATAGTATTTACCAACATCTTTTATTATCATCCTCCCCACATCTAAATTTGTCCTGAAATACACTGATATGATCAAGAATTTATTATGAGTTCTTTAGAACATTTCCTAACCTCCTTTTATTCTGCAACAGATTTGGGGTATATGCTGGATTTAACCTCATGGCAGCCTTTTTATTCATTTTCATTATTAACACTGTGATATAAGATAACCAAATGTCCCATGAAATGAAATTTTTGACTGCCTTTGGATACACAATAACATCAAGTTCATCAACTCCTTTATTGGCCTCTTCACAGAGAATGTATGAGTTGCACAGTGTCTGACACACAGGAGGCACTTAATAAATGCTTATTGATAGATTTGTTGTCTTTCCATTTAACTATAATTTCCTTTTGTCTTCCATTTATCATTACAGTAAATGTGCAAATATTGATACAATGAATTTCCCAGGATTATGTTCAGTTCTCATCACTGAATAGGGATCTAATATTTAATGTACCAACAATTCAGTTTATTTTTATGGGAAGTCTAAAAATTGCATGATATTCTTTTTTTCCACTGTCACCATAGCCACATAAGCAAAAAGGGCAACACAGGACTGTTTCCATTTTGAATTCTGCTTTACTTCATAGGCTGTCACAATCACTAGTTTTTTACCTGGTACGAATCTAATGGCAATGAATTTTCTAATTTAACACAGGATAATCCTGCAAAAGCAGAAACAGTATAGTAGGGCCCCAAGACTTTCCAGAATGAGGTTACTGGTCAAAGTTTGTATTCTGTATATATAATCTTCCAGAACTCAGAACCACCTCTTTACCATGATGAAGTACCAGAGTAGAAACTTGCAACTAGGTGGATGTTCATCCATTAATCACCACTTTTAGTGGGGGTTTAGGGGGGGGAGAGTTAGGTCATTCAATTACTTCCAAATCCATTTAATTGTATTATCACATAGTACACATCTCTTCATCTTTTCCAAAACCGTATAGAGATTTTTTTCAAATACCTTACTGAAATGCAATTATGCTTTATCTATGACAGTCCCATGATAGCAGTCTAATAACCCTGTCAAAAAACAAAATAGAAAAGAAGTAAGATAAGTCTGGAGTGGCATTCTTAATTAACCCATGTTGACTCTTAATGATCACTACTTCGCACTTTAAATGCTTCCACAAACCATTCTTTAATAATTCATCTGAGAATTTTGCCAGAAAACAGTCATACATGATGGCTAATAGTTTGAAGAATCATCCTTTTTTATAAAAACTGGGTCATCATTTGCCTATCTCCAATCCTATAGCATCTCTCTACTCTGCCTTGGTCTCTCACAGATCACTAATAATGGCCTCGCAATAATATCCTTTAGTTTTTTAGGGATCATAGCTTAGAATTTGTCCTTGCCTGGTGAATTCAATTCATTAAAGGTATAAGTATCAAGGAGAATGAATAGATGAATGAATGAAGCACTTATTAAGCATTAACTGTGTACAGAGCACTGGGATAGAAACAAAACAAGACAATTGCTCTTTTCCCATAAATGGACTCAGCTTGGATTTCAATTTCCCATTCTTAATTTAGTTCTCCAAGTTGGAAGGTCAAAGAATCACAAAATTTAAAAATTGGAAGGGATTTCAGGGATTTCAGGGATTGTCTATTTCAACCCTGGTCCAAAAAAAAGGACTCCCCACTAAAACATTCCCAACAAAGTAGCTATCTAGCTTCTGTTTAAAGGCCTTTAATTGTGTTATATCCTGAGGAAGCCTATAATATTTTTAAAAGGCTCTAGTTTTTAGGAACTTCTCCCCTGAAATTAACTCTAAATCTTCTTCTTTGAACTTCCACATATTGCTCCTGGTTTTCTCTTCTGGATCTCAAGAGAACAAGTCAAATCCTGCTCCCATTTAACAACTTTTCAAGCCCTTGAAGAAATCTATTGTGTTCCCTCTGATGCTTCTCTAGGCTAAACATTTCTGACCAGTTTTCATATAGCTCAAGGCCCTTCACCACCCTGGATGCCCTTCTTTTTTATTATTAATTATCATTAATTATTAATATATTTCCTAAACTGTAACAGTCAGAACTGAATTCAATTGTCCAGATGTAATCTGACCAAGCAAAGTGCAATGGAGCTCCCACCTCCTTATTCCAAGTCTCCAAGTGGAGACTAAAACCACATTAACTTTTTTGGCTGCCAAATTAACACTATTGGCTAGTTTTTCATGTGGTCTCCCCCTTTAGTGTGTGAGCTTCTTGGGGGGCAAGAACCATATTTTTATCTTTCTTCGGATTCTTGGTGCTTAACAGTGCCTGGCATCTAGTGAGCACTTAATAAATGTTTTTGACTGATTTGGTAGAAAAAGCAATCAAAATAAAAGTTAAGTACTTCAACATTTCCTTCATTACATATGGCCATAAGCCTGTCCACCAAACAAGAATACTGTTCCTTTTTTGACCCTCCCTTTGTCCCCAACATAATTTTAAAGCCTATGATTATTGTCCTAACATCTATCAAAGCTTCAGTTTATTCCGGACTTTGACTTTCCTGAGATCTTATAGACTCACCCTATTCAGACAATTCATCCTCAGAGACATCTTGCTGTGGCTCCATGATCTCTTGGAAATCCATAGGGGTCTCTACTTCATCAGTTGTTGATTAATTTTCCTTTGTTTTGTCATGTTTTATTTTTAGATATTGGAATTCTTTTACCTGCTCTGGAGGCCATATTCCCTTCTGTTATGAATATCTTCCCTCTTGGTTTATCTGCTTTATGCTCAAGATCTTTTTCTTCCTTTGCCAATGTTGATTGACGAGGTAACTTTGACCTTTTCTATTTCCAGCCAAGGTCTGTTTGCCCCTCCTTAGTCAGTCTAGTACCTCTGCCGCCCCCCACCCCCATTTCTTTCTATCTCTCAATGTTGGACATTCACCCTCTAGACTTTAGCCCTATTGCAGCTCAGAACTCCAGACTTTATTGACCCACCAGCTTCATCCCTCCCTGTGACAAGGATTTCAAGTATATGCAACTATGCCTGGCCTTGATAACATTTTCTAAGAGAAGCCATGACAATTATTTGTGATACATTAATCAATAAATGTAAAAAAATAATATATAAAGCAAAGCTTTCATCTTTCTTTAAAATAAACACCACCAAAATTGCCCCTATCCAAACAAGTCAGATATTATAATGAAGATTATGAATTTGAAAGCTCAAGAATTGGCATTCGTAATAAAGAAAACCATCCAAAAATCCAGTGCTCCAGATATCATAGAATTTAGAATTGGAAGGAATATAATGAGTATCTACCCCTAACCCTCTCATTTCACAGATGGGATAACTGAGGCAAAGAGAGTTAAAGTAACTTCCTAAGCATCTTAAATGAGTATATAGCTATCTTCTTTTAACCACAAATCCATTGTTCTTTCCATTACATGGTTTTACATCTCCCATTGACATCTTCATTGTAAACATTGCCTTTAACTTCTCTGACCAATAATCTTCTCCAGGGAGTTTTCTTTCATTAACAGAAGGCAGATATGGTCCTTGTCCATGAAGTGTTCCCTGGGCAGTCTAGGCTTCCTGCTGAATCCATTGCCTGAACAATCTGGTACCCAAGAAGAAGCCTGATGGAGTAGAAAGAGACTTGGTTTTGAAGTCAGAGGACTTGGCTTTTGTCACTGATTTCAAGAAATTGTCTTGTGTCTTACACTTGCTGCCTCTATGACTAATTCAATTCAATTCAATTTAACAAACATTTATTAAATGTCTGCTCTGTATCAAATGATATAATCCTTGTCTTCAAGGAGTTTATATTCTCTGGGCACAAGTTCTTTAGGCTCTACTTTTCATTTCATTTCATTTCATTTCATTTCATTTTTTAAACACTTACCTTCTGTGTTAGAACTGATAATTCAGTTTTGGTTCCAAGGCAGAAGAGCTGGAAGAGCTAGGCAATTGGAGTTAAGGGACTTGCTCAGGGTCACACTGAAGTGTCTGAGGTCAGATTTAAACCCAACTCCCATCCAGCTCCAGGTCTGGCTCTCTATCCAATGTGCTATCTAGCTGTTCCTGGGCCTCACTTTTCTCATATATTAAATAGGAACTGAAATACTGATATTAAGTGGCAATTGGAATAAGGCTGCTCTGAGGAAAGTGCTTTGTAAAACTCAAACTAAAAAACATACAAAATGGAAACCTTTGTAAAACTAGAAAAATGTGAATTATTCCTCAAAGAATCATCACAAAATGTGAGAATTAGAAGAGACCTTAGAACATAGAACACTAGAACACAAAACATGGTTATAAAAGATTACTTAGTCTGGATCACTCCTTTGCACCCATCTTGCTCTGCCTTAATGCTACCTTTATTTTTGTGTGCCTGTTTTATCTCTTCATTCCCTACTCTAAGAGAATGCAAGATTTCTGAAAACTAGACCATGTTATTTTGTCACATTTCTATCTTCAAGGCCTAGAAAAACTGTTATGTAGAGCAGGCACTCTAAAAATGTTCCTTGATTATTGCCCAAAGCACTTGAAAAGAATGCATGTCCTTTGATCCAGCAATACCACTAGTAGGTTTGTACCCCCAAAGAGATAATAAAAAGGGTAGTGCAAAAATATTCATAGCCATGTTCTTTGTGTGGTGGCAAAAAATTGGAAAACAAGGGGGTGTCCCTCAATTGGGGAATGAATTGCTGAACAAATTGTGGTATATGATGGTAATGGAATACTATTGTGTTCAAAGGAATGAAGAACTGCTTGACTTCTACATGGACTGGAAAGACTTCCATGAACTGATGCAGAGTGAAATCAGCAGAACCAAGAGAGCATTGTACACAGAAACTGAAACATTGTGGGATGATCCAATGTAATGAACTTTGCTACTAATAGCAATGCAATGATCCAGAGGGATTTATGTGAAAGAATTTTATCCACATTGAAAGAAAGAACTGTGGGAGTAGAAATGCAGAAGAAAAACATATAATTTATCATTTGTTTATATGAGTACATGATTTGAGGTTGCAGTTTTAAAAGATTACTCTATTACAAAAATGAATAATATGGAAATAGGTATCAAGTGATAACACATGTATAACCCAGTGGAATTGCTTGTCAGCTCTGGGAGGGGGGAGGAAAGAGGGGAGAAGAGGGGAGGGAAAGAAAATAAATCATGTAAACATGGGAAAATACTTAAAAATTAAAAAAACGGAGATAAAAAATAAAAATAAAAAGTTCCTTGAATTGACTTGAATTTCTTCTGACTTCCATGGCCATACTTCTTGGAGTACAGGAAGGAGGAGCAGAGACAAACACATTTCTAACTGGCTCGGATTCCTTTTGTACCTTAGAGGTACCTTCCCTGCCTGAAGAATCCAGCCTATCTCCCCTAGTATCCTCTGTCTCTAGCCTCAATGAATAAGCCTGTTTAAGCTGCCCTCCTTTATACTCCCTGTCATTCCCCTACCTTCCTATATACCACCTCATCCTTCCCTACACTCAGCTATCTCCTGCATTCCCCTTCGAAATCACCTAATCACCTATATCCCTTTTATCCATCCTCACTACCCAAATTGCCTGAGACCTGCCCAATTTTCTTTATAACAACACACAACACACACACACACACACACACACACACACATATATGCCATGTTTTTAATGCCAGTAAATTCCATTCTCCCTGGTACAGAGCAATTTATTTTGGGATAAGTCAGATATTAGATATCTGAGTCTGAGAGTTGGGAGTCTTGAGTTCCAGTCCTAGTTCTGTCATCTACAAGCTATATAAGTTTAGTCAAGTTATTTTTTTCTGGAACTCAATTTCCTTATCTGAAAAAAATGAAGAGTTTAATATTGTATCCTGATCCTGGGCAAGACACTGAACTTTTCTCAGTGCCTCATGTACTTTTTCTGAGATTATGAGTTACAAAGTTGGTACCAATCGGCATTGGCAAAGGGGAGTTTTCTAACTGGAAGTTCTCCATAGTAATGAAATCTCAGGTCTTTCACACACATGTAACTTTAAGTGGGGCATATGGGAGGTTCAGAGAAGATTAGTGCCTCTGGGGTGAAGGCTGTTTTGTGACTCCACAGAGGCTGCAGGTGATCTTTTCAGGACTACTCATCCACCTTTAATGTCACTAAAGAGATTGGAATTTATGAAAAGTGTCCATATAAGATATATATGATTTCACCAATAGATATGACATACAATAGAATATTCCTGCAATTTCTGAAATACCAAACCATTAAACTCTATTGAACATAACTGAATCTTTCTTTAGCAATTCAGAAAACTATTCACTTTGGGAGCTACCCTACTCTGCTTCTTACTATGTGGTGTAAATTAAATTTCTGGGTGACTTCCAACCCAGGCTAGTCCCAAAAGACTCACCAAAATAAGTAGCCATGGGAGTCACAGAGTCATGTGTCTTAATCTGCCAGCAAGGCAGGCCAGATTCCTTACTGGCAAAAGTCACAGAAGTCAGGAGACATGATGTATGGAGACTGAAGCGAAACCCTGGGCTAATTGAAGGATCCTGTGGGAGGGCTTAGACTGAGCTTGAAAAGCCAACACATGAAGCTCATGGGTTTTCTCTGCCATTCCTTTGGACTCATGAAAGGATCTCTCTCTCTTTCTCAGCCATGTAGCTTATCTATACAGTCATCTCTGGCAAGTGGTGTGACAGGAACTGTGCCAGGCTGAAACATTGGACCTGAATTTAACTTGACTGGCAACTTACTTTAAGTTGGAAAGGCTGGAAACCTTATTTCTCTCTTTCCTTCTCTTTACTAATTAATACTTATGAATTTAGTATAAAATCTCCAGGATTAATTTTTATTCATAACACTGTAGGACTGTAGACAAGAGACTCATCTTTTCATTAAGAGGCATTTTTCTATTTGTAAAAAGAATGGAGTTGGACTAGATCACTTCTCCAGTAACTTATCTTTAAGTATGAAGATTCCATGATTTTTCAGGATATTCAGTATGGCCTCTATTGATCACTGGGTATGTGGGTTTTCAAGGAGGAAAGGACTAGCTTCTCTGGTAGGATGGCATGATGAGCCCTTTTCAGGGCTTCCCATCCACCTCTGGTGCCTACCTGTCACTTAACTTTCATTTGTGGCTCCAAGAAGTTGCAGTATGTATAGTGGCCACAACTTGGTAAAACTCTCTTAGTAAATGGGCTAAAACAGGTTGAGGGTAATTGATGGGCCTCAAACCCATCAGTGAGTTTGGGGGATGCCTACCTCAAACATGTGAAGGCTTCACCCAACAGAATGACTGGATGAGGATAATTTGTTCCAAAAGCTATGAAGGCAGCTGAAACAAGTGTGTAGAGTTTGGTCAGAAGTCGAAGACATCAATGTCATTCATTTTCTCTTGGGCCATGGCCAGTTGTCTGACTCTGGTCTTTTGATTTTTATCTTTACAATGGACTTCAGTGACTCTGAAAGAGAGAGAATGAAGCTGTTGACTTTATGCAGCTCTGCCTCGTTTGAATCCAATTCACATTTAAGTCAAAATATTACCCTTAATATCAATGGTCCTCTTTGAAAAATGAAGGATGAACAACATCCTTTTTCAGTACATATTGGTATAGAGTAGTGGTAAGGAGAATAAGAGTGGCTACCACCTGACATTTGTACAGGGCTGCATGGTTTTCAAAGCACTGTTCTATCTGATTTTGTATTTTAGCCTATGGATAGAAGCAATGGTACTAGAAAGCTACATATTGATTACACATTTCTCTAATTTCATGTACATATTGTTCATTGCATATAGTATAGTCTGTCAAAAAGACTTCTAACATGAGCAGTACTATAACTAGCAGTTATGGTGCCCAGAACAAGTACCACAAGATGCAGGTGGCACTGAAAGCACTCTTTTCCCCCCCTTTTTAAACCCTTACCCGCTGTTTTCTAATCAATATTAAGTATTGGTTCCAAGGCAGAAGAACAATAAAGGATAGGCATTTGGAGTTAAGTGACATGCCCTAGGCTGCATAGCTAGAAACATTTGCTATAGTCTGAGGCCAGATTTGAACCTAGGATCTCCTTCCTACCAAAAGCACTCTTAAATCAACCTTTTTTAAGACATGAGAAAGAGGAAAGGAGAGGAGGAAAAGGGAGAGACAGACAGACAGACAGACAGACAGACAGACAGAGATCTATATAGCAAGGGATGAGGGGAAACCTAAGGAAAGAACTCAAATTTTGGAACACAAAGTTCCTTGAAAAGAGAACCCTCAGGACTTTGAGCCCCATGGATGGAGTCCACAGTACACCAAAAGGATGGAGAGAAGAGCAAAGCTGGGCTGGATAAGGGAGGAGGAGTATAGGTTGGGGAAAGAGGGAAGTGTGCCATTTGTTAACTTTCCATTTGAATAAGTGATTTCTCCTATCTTAGTGCTAAGCTCAATTGTTTCCACCTGCTAAATGAGTAAAAGTGCTATCAATCCCTCTTTAAACTCTAGCACCTTGTGGCAAAACCCTAGTCACTCTGCCCTAGTTATGTCTCTGAGCAATGGGCCCAATGATGTCTGCCATTGAAGGAAGAACCTAGCTTGGAAAGCACGTGGCCATATTTGGCGCTAGTTGCTCAGCCCCAGAAACTAATTATGCCATTTAGGCAAAACAAAGCTGTGATTTATATTAGAGAGAGTGTCCACATTGACTGTATTGCACATACATAAAGTATTAGAATAGTGGACATGCTCTACACCATGGGCAAAAATAGAACAACATCGCAAATAGGGAACCTTAATAATCTCCCCCAAAGCTAGCAAATGTCAAAGAAGGCCATTCTCGCTTCTATCTGAGCTTACTTGTCCTTGTGTTCAGCACAGTAAAGAACACAGTAAAAAACACTGACACATAAATTCAGAGCAGTTGGCTTTGATTCAGCATTCCATGAACATTTGCTAAGTACCTACTGTGTATATATTAGGGGTTGAGTTTCTACAAGAGAAAATAATACATAGTCTGTCTTCCCGAGGACTACGAAATAGTAGGGTCCCTAAGAAAGAAAGAGAAGGCCAGAAGTGGTTCCCATTTGGGCAGAGTATTATTTATTCTGCTTGTTTGAAGTTGGAGCTAACAGTCCCAGTAGTTCGGAGAGGCCCTTAAAGTTTCTCAGGTTATATAGGCAGGTCCTGCCCTTGGATTTAATGAAACATCTTGTGTTCCAACAGTCCAACAGTGACTAGATAGCAATACTTAAAATGGAACTCATAACTCCACTTTGCCCCTTCCCAGCCCTCTTCATTCCCATCCTGGCATATGTCTGTGTCTAAATTTATCCAGGGATCTTTGGGAATGTTGCAAAATACTCGACAGAGCTAGATTTATTTCACCTGTTAAAGGTGCAAATTCTTCTTTTGGACCAAAAGGAGTTTGTCCGAATGCCGAATTACCCTGGGCAAGGTTATTGGCCCCATCTTCATTAATGAGTGGCATAGGGGCTTCACTTTCTTTCTGTGTGGTCGGCCCTGGAGGTAGAAATACAAAGAGTGAAACAATCCTTATTCCTAAGGGGCTTACTATTTGGATTACTCTGTGCAATGCTGCCATTCATCATACCTGGGTTTAAATCATGCCTTTGACACTCAATAGTTGTGTGATTGGGAGCATACATCACTTAGCCTCTCTGATCCTATTTTATTTCTCTGCAAAAGACCAGTACACGTCCCTGTTTCAATTTATTCACTTTTTCAGATATCAGTCAATTGCCCCCTGGCTCCAGTAATCACCATTTCTGCTAACTTCTTTGTTCAAAACACTTATTTGCCATTGCTCTTGTGTATGTCTCCTACCTTATTAGAACGTAAGCACCCAGAAGCCAAGGATTGTCTGACTTCACAGAACATTTAAAAGAGGTCTCTTCCTCCATCTCTCTCTTCCTCTATCTATCTCTCCCTTCATCCCTCCCTCCATCTATCCATCCATCATATCCAACCATCCTTACCTCCTTCCATCCCTCCCTCCACCTATCCATCCCTCCATCCCTTCCTCCATCAATCTTTCCCTCCACTTATCTATCCTTCCCCTCCATCCATCTATCCATTCATCCCTCCCTCCCTCCACTCACCCCTCCCTCCACCTATCCATCCATCCCTCCATCCCTTCCTCCATCCATCCCTCCCTCCACTTATCCATGCATCCCATTCATTCATCTCCATCCATCCCCTTCATCTCTCCCTCCATTCACCCCTCCCTCCATCTATCCAATCCTCCATCCATCCCTCCCTCCACTTATCTATCCATCCCGTTCATTCATCTCCATCCATCCCCTCCATCCCTTCCTCCATCCATTCTTCCCTCCACTTATCCATCCAACCCCTCTATCCATCTATCCATACATCCCTCCCTCTCTCCCTTCATCCCTCCCTCCACCTATCCATCTATCCCTCCATCTTTCCATCTATCCATCCATTCTGTACCTCTCACGGGGTTTCTATGAAGATCAAATGAATTCATGTACACAGAGCATATTGTACACTTCAAAGTGCTATAGGGCTGCCTGGCAATAAAGTGGGCAAAATAACACTTGTACTTCCTGCTTCCCAGGGTTTTGGGGAGAAAAGCCTTTGTAAAACTGAGAAGACTATAGAAATGTGACTTGTTGAGCATTAGCTTTGCTCTCTTTCCTACTGCTATTTCTTAACAAGAAAATATTCCTTTCTTGTTCCCCTCCTGGAAGTCAGACTAGCAATTTGCTTGATCATGAAAAATAATACCTTCCATTTGCATAGTGCTTTTTAACTATTCAAAGTACTTTCAGCTCTAGGGTTTTATTATTGTAAGGAGAGGTTTCTGTATTGCACATTTCCAGTTTCTCTCTAACCCATCATTAAATCAGCAAAATGATTTCCCCCGGCACTTCCTTCCTAGCACCAGATCTACAGGGTTTCTTTTAAGAGCCCACTATTTGAGAAGCCTGGGAACTTGGGGCAGTGGGGAAATTGTAGGGTTTAGAGTCAGAGGACATGGGTTCACACCCTAGCTCTGCCACTGACTGGGTGATTTCAAATAAGTCCCTTAAGTCTCATTGGGTCTTAGTTTCCTTACCTATAAAATGAGAGGTATTGTGGGTCAGGCTTAGCCCAGGATAGTCTGATGATTCAGGCTCGGGATTAGAGTGCAAGGAGGTACTTGTGGGTCAGAAGTGCAAAATATACAATTAAAAAGGATCCAATTTCAAGTGACTTCTGCATTCACCATAGTTATATTTGGTCCAGGGAAGACTCTTTGAAGGGTATTGGGCAGTCTCCTAAAAGCTGCAGAGCACCAGTTCTCTGATGCTGCTGGGTCCTGTCTCCATGGAGCAAGGAAGTCAGGTCAATAATTCAAGCCCTAGTCCCTTGGGCCAGACATTTTCCTTTCTGTCTTTTTTTTTACCTTTTCTTTTTATCTTAGTAACAACTTTAAGACAGAAGGGCAAGGCAAACAAAGTTAAGTGACTTACCCAGAGTCCCCCAGCTAGGAAGTGTCTGAAGTCACATTTGAACCCAGAACTTTCTGATTCCAGGTCTGGTGCTCTGTCTACTGTGCCACCTAGCTGCTCTTATACTAAACATTTAAAGTTGACCTCCTTGCCTTCTTTTTTTCAATTTTTTTATTTTTTTAATTACATGTAGAAATAGTTTTTGACGATGGTTTTCTGACATTTTGTGATTCTGTTTTCCCCCCTCTTCTCCCCTCCCCGAGGCAGTAAAAAGTCTGATATAGGTTATACCAGTGCTTTCATGCAATCTGTATTTTCAGATCCCCATGTTGTGACTAAAGACACATATACAATAAGAAAAACTCATGAAGGAAATAAAGTGAAGGATGACACGCTTTTTGATCTACAATCAGATTCCAACAGTTCTTTCTTCCTCCTTGTCTTCTTAAAGAGAAATAATTCCACTCAATATAAAACAGGTGCCCCCTTTGCCATGGTGGGATTGGACTCAGTTCATCTGTAAGGTGGGTATATTCTAACTCGAAACCTGTGAGAGATCTTTCCATAAATGGAGCCTAGAATCCCTAAAAACCAGGAGTTCTCAGCCTTTTTGTATGTCATGGACCCCTTTGGCAGGCCAGTGAGCCCTTCTCAGAATGTTTCAAAATATATGAAGGAAAAGCTAAATTTAATAAAAATGAAGATGTGGTTTTTCTTGCATCCCAATTCATGGATCTCCCAAAATCTCTTCATGGAATCAGTGGACCTCAGGTTGTAAATGGTTTTCATGCTGAAGAATAATTACCTCGTGGTCAGCCTTTCAGTGATAAGCTTCTCTGGATTATCTTGGCTCGTTGTTGGATGATACATCAGATTCCAAGTCTTTCCTTGCTTGGAAAGACCTACAGCCATGGAAAATTAGAGCTGGAAGGAACCTTAGAGATCATCTAGCCTGATGCTTTTACTTTGCAGATTGGTAAAATGAGGACCAGAGAGGGCCAATGCCTTGCCCAAGGTTACATGCCTACTTAGGAGCAAAGGTGAGACTAAATCCACATTGGTTGATTCTCGGTCAAGCATTCTTTGCACAGTACATCGTTTTCTCCAAAGTTGCTCTCCATTGACTTAGGTCTTAGGAACATGCTCTTCTTCATGATCTATTTGATGAAATCTGTCCAGGCAAAGTCCCTTCCTCAGGAGGAGGACGGATAGGCAGGAAAAAGAGCTTGAATGCCTGATGCTGATACACAAGTGGTGAAATCCATCACCAAAGAGACTCTAGCAGCTCCATGTGCATCTTTCACTAACTTACCTATCGATAGCCATCATAGCCAAAAGATGCATGGCACCTGTTTGCCCTAGACCAGGGCTTTGGAAAAAGACTCCAATTCTGTTGTCTTTTCTGTTGTATAAAAGAGGTCTAACAGCCAAAGGGGTTGGTGGAGGGCCTCTTGG
Source organism: Gracilinanus agilis (assembly GCF_016433145.1). Taxonomy (NCBI): domain Eukaryota; kingdom Metazoa; phylum Chordata; class Mammalia; order Didelphimorphia; family Didelphidae; genus Gracilinanus; species Gracilinanus agilis. The sequence goes on from NC_058130.1 coordinate 66,089,407, forward strand.
ACTCACCCTGTAGTCCCGGGAAGGGTTGGCTTTCTGGAACTGCTTCCATCGCCACTTTGCCTCTCATAGACCAGAACCAGCTGATTCTAGTAGCTGCTAGAGCTCACTGATGAATGTATCTTTGCATCCTTCTTGTAGGCAACTGGGTGGTACAGTAGATAAAGCACTGGAGTCAGGATTCAGATTGAGATCTCAGGGACCAGATTAAGTTGTTTTATATAGGAAATGGTTTTTAAAAATCAGTCTAGTAGGAGAGCAGCTGAGTAGCTCAGTGGATTGAGAACCAGGCCTGGAGACAAAGATCCTGGGTTCAAATCTTGCCTTAGACACTTCCCAGCTGTGTGACCCTGGGCAAGTCACTTAACCCCCATTGCCTAGCCTTACCACTCTTCTGCCTTAGAACCAATCCACAGTATTAAATAAATGAATAAATAAATAAAAATTTAAAAAAGAACCAATCCACAGCACTAAATAAATAAATAAACAAACAAATAAATAGATAGATAAATGAAAATTAAAAAAAGAACCAACCCACAGTATTGATTCTAAGGTGGAAGGTAAAGGTTTTTAAAAAATCAATCTAGTAGACATAAAACCTGATTGATCTGGGTTTATTTTTTTATTTTGAATATTTTCCCTAGTTACATATTTCATGTTCCTTCCCTCTCCCCCAAACCCCCTAACCCCCCTTAGCCGATGCACAATTCCACTGGGTTTTACATGTATCATTGGGTGATCTTGGTTTAAATCCTGCCTCTGACACATATTTTCTCTGTGACTTGGCGAATCACTCCTCAGTGTTCCCAACTACTCTCTTGAGATGGTAAGTTAAAGGCAAGTTGCAGATCTGCATTAGAGAAGGGAGTTTCCACTCTGGGAGTTACCCACAGGAATGACACAAATAAAATTTATATTGTATTTTACGGTTTGCAAAACACTTTAGATTATCTCATGTGATCCTTACAATAACCTTCTCAGGTAGATACGGAAGGTTTCTGTATCTGCTATGATAAATACAGATATTTATCTCATTTTGTAACTGAGGCAGACAGAGGTTAAATGACTTGCCCAGGGTTACACAATTAGTAAGTGCCCAAGTTACTCTATTATAGTTCTGGATGACCCCTCCCCCCTTTAAAAGTGCTAAGGGCAAGACGGGGTAACCAGGTGGTGTAGTGGAGAGAGTGCTAAGACCTTGACAAATCCAGCTTCAGACACTTACTAGCTATGTGACTCTGGGCATGTCACTTAACCCTGTTTGCCTCAGTTTCCTCATCTGTAAAATGAGACGGAGAAGGAAAGGGTGAATCACTCTGGCATCTTTGCCAAGAAAATCCCAAATGGGGTTATGAAAGAGCCAGACACAACTGAAAACCCCCTGAACAAAACAAAAGGGCATGGAGCACATTGGGCTCATGGATGGATTCCAGCTACAAAGCTCTGGTCCTTGATTGCTTACAGTCAAGCTGTTTTAAAGCTTGAATATCTCATTGTGTGTATCTAGGAGGGTTTTCCCCGCTCTGAGCTGGAAGGAGATTGGTAAAGAATGTACTCGATGCGATAAATAGCTACAGTAAACCTAAGCACGAGCATCGGGAAGGGAGATCTCTGCTTTTCACAATGGCAGTCGAGATTTGAGCACAGCTCAATTTGGACTTAGGAGAATGAGAGAGCTTGGAGTTCAAGGGGGACACACAGGAGATTCACAGCACAGCCTTCCCCTCAAGAGCCATTCACAGCAGACCAGACTGGAGAGTTGAGAAGGCGGAGATGACATTCTAGGCTCCGACAGTTCAGCTTGTTCCCCCACAAAGACAAGTAACAACTTCCCTACCAGTGGGGAGGACAGCAAGAGAATAATCCTTGAGTAGTAGGCATGAAAAGCAAGCTCTGCCCAGGGGAAATCAGCTCCAATCCATCTTGGCTTGTTTCATATGGGAAGGACCATCCAAAGTGGTAAGGAGGGGTTGCAAAGTTGGGTGCCATGTTGAATCTGTCACTCCACATTCAAATGGGACAGACCACATATAAGAAACTACATTTGTGGAAGATATTAACGGGGTAGTGGATGGCCGGTGATCGGGAAGGGAAGGCTTGTTTGCCTTAGATCAGTGCATTTGAGAAATGTTTCAGCTCCCTTTACCCTTGAAAATAAAACAATGGAACCTTCAATGTTGGGGCCACAAAGAATGGAGCCACAGTTCTGAGAAGGGTTGAGTTTCCTACAACTATCACTCGAATCTGCTTTGTTTCTCAGGCACCAGAATCTGGCTAGATGCAAGTGGCTGATGAAACTGAATAACACACGTATTCTTGTCATGTGTCCATCGCTGATGGTTTTTATATTATTTAGCTAAATCCAAGGGGGAAGGGGAATGGAGGAAGAGAATAAGCATTTATATATAATACCTACTATGTGCCAAACACTGCGTTAAGCACTTTACATGCTCTTATTGGAGCCATACAATAACTCTGTAAGGAAGTAGCTATTGTTATTCCTATTTTACAATTGTGGAAACCAAGGCAAAGAGAGGTTAAATCACAGAGTTAGTCTCTGAGGCTGGATTTGAACTTGGATCTTTCTTAATCCAAGCCTGTGGTTCTATCCACTGCACCATCTATGTGCAAAGCATTCTGAGTATAAAGACAAAAATGAAATCGTTCTTGCCTTCAAGGAGCTTATATTCTATTGATCGGAAAACATATTAAAGCATCACCCTTTCCTAATAACCATATGATTCCAATTCCAAGGTTTACAGCAGAGATGTGCCAGTACATATGCCTTCCTGCCTGCCCCCTTCCAGTATAGAGAGCATTGTGGCTTACCTGGCAGTGGGTGAATTCCCTGAGGTTCTCCCTGTCCACTGTCAAACCTAAGTGTAGATGGTTACCCAGAGTGACGAGCTAGTTGGCCTCTTCCACCATGAAGCTGTTAATTCTTGACATCTCTCTCTCATCAAACCCTATAGCCAGAGTGACCAAGTTTGAGCTCTACAATGTCACACACATTGCCTTCCTCCATTCACACAGCCACCAAGCTAGTTAAAGCTTTCCTTCCATGGACAACAATAGCCTCCTATTTGGATTCCCTGATATAACCCTCCCCTCTTCCAATCCATCTTCCACTTATCACTGCCAAAGTGCACATCTGAACACGCCTCCCCCTTATTTAAAAAATTCTAATGGCTCCCTATTACTTCTAAGATGAGAGGATGGCAGGATTATAGATTTAGAGTTGGAAGGGACCATGGAGGTCACCAAATGCAATCCACTCATTTCACATGTAAGGAAATTGAGGGAAAGAGAAATGAGGTCATTGGCCAAGAGTCATACAGGTAGTAAATGTCTGGGGCTAGATTTGAAGTCAGATCTTCCTAACACTAGGCTCAGTTCTCTATCCACTGAACCAACTGACTTGGCCAAGGTCACACAGCTAGTGTCTGAGGCTGGACTTGAACTCAGGTCTACCTTACTCCAAGTCCATGGCTCTATCTACTGCACCTCTGAAGCCTCTTTAAAATGTAGACTTCTCTGTTGCCATTCAAGGCTATTCATCTTCTTCCTTCTCTTAACACACTCTACATAGTCCAGCCATACTATGCTACTTGTTACTCAGTGCCTTACCTCCTCTCTCCGTACCTTTGCACTGACTGGACCTTATGCCTGGCACATAGTAAGTGCTTAATTAATTCTTATTGGTTAACTGATCCTCAATGGCAGCTCTGGGGCCCAGAGAGTAGGAGATACAACTCCATGCTGCTCAAGTCTGTCACGCCTTCATCTCATTACCGTTATGTTATCTTCAAAGCCTTAAGCAAGATTTAAGAATTCTGAGGCTGTCTGTGTTACTTTGTTCCTTGAAATAAAGAACCAGAATCTGTTCCCAGGGTCTTAAGCTGAAGAGCTAATCGGGACTCTAGAGATCATCTAGAAAAGGGGCATTTGCCCCAAGTCAGAGAGAACAATGACTTCCCCCAAAGTCACACAGCAAGGGAATGTTAGCATTGAGATTCGAATTCATGACTCCAAAGTCCCTCCCAGGCTGCTGGAGACATGAACTCCACTGATCGCCCCTAATTACAATATCAAGTTTTTCCAATGTCCCATGAAGCACTTTTCTGAGAAAGTATATGGCAAATCAATTAACCAAAGGGTAGGAGTCTCTCCTTTTATTACCAGCCCCTCCGAAAGGATCATTATGAACAACCAGCTGCCTTATATTCCTTTCTCTCATGGAAACCAAGGTAGGCTGGACCCAATGCCATCTTGCTTGCTGGCAGGGAGAGTACTCGATGTTCTAAGTGAAGTCTGGAAGGTCCTGTGCTTCCCACACTTGGGCAAATAGCAGGACAAGGGCTGCAGAAGACCCTTCTTGGGTTCCCAGGTTTTATTCCTCGCTTTGGGTTCTTTGGAAGCTGGCTGACACCCAGCTCACTACTCTGCAATGGGGAGGGTTGCCTGGTCCTGAGAGGGGAAGGGAACAAGCATTCTTATATAGTGCTATTATGTGCCAGGCATTGTGCTAAGTGCTTGACAGATGATCTCAGCTGATGCTCACAACCCTGTGAAGAAGATGCTATTATGATCTTCATTTTATATTCGAGGAAACAGAGGCAAATTGGTTAAGTGACTTGTCCAGGGTCACACAACTAGTTACTTGTCTGAGGTCAGATTTGAGTGCAGGAAGAGGAAACTTCCTGACTAAAGGCTCAGTGCTCTGTTCACTCCTCTACCTAGCTACCTCTGATAGGGTCTGCTTGGTAATAACATGATGGGGTAAGGGGAAGAGAGAAGGGACATTTGAAAACCACTAAAAAGCCAGCTTTTTAAAGGCAGAGACAGCTTTTCCTTTTACATTTCATCCAGAGCACTTAGCATAGTGCCTGGCATGGTATTAACACTTAATAAATGGATTGATTTCCAGGATCCGTTCAGATCAGCTTGGTTTCACATTTAGAAGTAGCTGAGTGGCATATTGAATGGACGGTTGAGCCTTCAAATCCTTCCTCAGACACTTATTAGCTGTGTGACCCTGGGCAAGTCACTAGCCTCTGCTTGCCTCAGTTGTCTCAACTGTGAAACAGAATTAGTATCTTCCTCTTGTGAGTCTCAGACGAGATACCTGTAAAGTGCCTAGCATGGGTCCTTAGTGAATGCTAGCTCCTTCCTTCCTTCCTTCCCTCCCTCCTTCCCTCCCTCCCTTCCTCCCTCCTTCCTTCCTTCCTTCCTGAGATGGCAGCTCACTCATGTCTGCTTGTCCACGATCACCCCTTAGCCTTCCCCTGGGGCTGCACACAATGGGCTGGGAGCCTTCCTTGCTTTCTCTTGACATTGTAGAGATACTAATGAATCACCCAGACTGCCCTGGTTATCCCTCATTCTTCCCACTTGACTGGTCCATTTTTTTCTGTTCATTTATTTCTTTGGTGACATTCATTACTTTGATGACATACTTTCCAGTTCTTAGGTTCGTTTGGGATGAATTGTATCCTGTTGATAGCACACCAAGTGCCTTCCATTGTCCCCTGGGTTACGGGTCTACTTCTAATAAAGTGAAAAAGTAAAAACTGTCTCTGCTGTCCCCTCTCTCCTTCTTCACTCACCAAGTCATAACCAAGCAGGTCCTTTTGAGGGTAGCCAGCTAGGTGGAGAAGAATAGGGCATTGAGCCGTTAGTGAGGAAGACTCATCTTCCTGCATTCAAATCTGACCTCAGACAATCTACTGGGGTGACCCTGGGCAAGTCACTTAACCTGTTTGCTTCCATTTCCTCAATTGTGGCTGGCTAGAAATGCACTTTCCTTGCCTCTGCCTCTGTTTCTCTTTTCCTTTAAGATTTAGCTCAGTCACCATCAACATGAAGTCTTTCTTCCTTCTTTCTACCCATAATACCTCATAATGGGCTACTTTGAATATATCTATTAATTCTAGATTTGTATTGCATATATTTATATAGGAATTTGCTTCCCTTAGAACATACACTCATTTTTAGTAGGGAAATGAAGATGCATTTATTAAGTACATACTGTGTGTTGGGCCCTGGGCTAAGTACTTTACAATGATCTCATTTGATACTAAGGATTATTCTATTCTTTATATTTGTATTTTCAGTATGCAGCCCAGTGCCTGGCACACAGTAGGCACTTCCTTCTCATTGACGGACTTGCAGCCCTACAACGACCTCTAAAAACCTAAAAGTGAGTTCAGTGAGTTATTTTGTTCAATCTATTTCTAAAGCCTAGAAATGCCTATTTCTATCAATCTAAATTCTACCTGTGCTCCTCTACCATGCTTCCCCCTTGGCCATTTTCCTGCCATATGTCATAGGAAAACAAAACCAAAAAAACCCTCTTCCTAACAATTAGAGCTCCTCCAAAGTGGAGGGAGTTGCCTTGGCTGGTGTGCTGGTGAATGTTTAACCACCAGCTCTCTGGGGAAAAAATATACACACACTACAATTTTAAGGTTAATTATTTATTAGCTAATTAAGTTTAATTATTAAAATTTTCTCTTAAGCCTAGACAACTGACAGAACAATACCTCATACTGAAAAACTGACAATCGGTTCTTCAACCCGGCCCCAAGATCTCTCTGGTTCCTCCTCAAATGAGGTCTTTAAAAAAGCTGAACATCACTCCGGAGGCATGTTGCGGAAGGGATCCATTTTCAGGTGCAAGTCAGTCAGAAATCCCTTACTAAGTGCCTACTATGTGCTAGGCACTGTGCTACGTGCAAGGCATACAATGAAATGCAAAAAAAAAAATTGTTCCTGTCCTCAAAGGAACTCACATTCTAATGAGGAAGACAGCGAGAAAATGATGTACAAGATATATAAGAGGTGAAAGGAAAGGCAATCTCAATTGGAATAAACAGCCTTGGAAGTCCCTTCACTGAAACTAATTCTGTGAAGTTAGTCCTTCTCTTTAGGTCCTCAGTAGTAAGAACTGTCTTGAATGTGGAAAATCTGCTCTGATGTACTACGTGGTCTTGGACCTAAACTCTGTCCAAGCTTTTGTTTTTTAATCTGTAAAATGGGGAAAGTAATACTTCCAATACCTAACTCACAGGGGTGTTGGGAGCTAAAAGCTGTAAATACACCTTCTGAAAAAGGAGGTGGTTAGACAAGATGATCTCTAAGCACCTTTTCAATTTTATGAGTTTATTTATAAAGCAAAGGAACGGTCTCTGTGTCTATGCCAAAGGGATGGGTTCACCCTTAAGGAATAAACTTCAGAAAGCATTACTAGTGACCGCCGCTTCTCCAGGCTTTGCAGGGGTTTAATGAGAACAGAATGGAAACTGGATTGGTGATGAGTGCCATGTTGAACTCTTCTTTAGTGGCTGCAAGAATCATCCCAAAATAACAGGCACAGGAGGCACAGCAAGTGAGAGACGACAGAGTGCCACGGAAAGAATGTCAGCTCAGGAGATCAGGAGACAGACGACCTGAGTCTGCATCTGTGTGCTGCTTTTTTACTAATTTGTTCAGTCTTGGACAACTTTCTTGACTTTCCTTCGCCTCAGTGGGGTGACTTATGAGACTGGGTGAGTGGAACTTTGTGGTCTTTAAAGTCCCTTCCAGCTCTGCCATTTCTAGGATGCCAGAATCTATATTTGAATCCTCGGTGCTTAGTGGAGTGGCTGGTCCAAGATGAATGATAAATGCCTTCGGATGTATTGCTACAATCTATGTATTTGGGGTATTTGCTAAGTAAAGCTTATATATCATATATAATTAAATAGGATTTGGGTTTTGGTTTTAAAAGATCACTCTATTACAAAAATGAATAATATGGAAGTAGGTTTTGAGTGATAATACATGTATAAACCAGTGGAATTGCTTGTTGGCTCTGGGAGGGGGGAGGGAAGAGGAGAGGGAGACAATATGAATCATGTAACCATGGAAAAATATTTAAAAATAAATAAGTTAATGACATATATGTATAAAATCAAGACTCACTCATGGGGGCAACTGGGTGGCTCAGTGGTTAGAAAGCTAAGTCTAGAGACAATGGAAGGTCCTGGGTTCAAATCTGACCTCAGATATTTCCTAGCTATGTGACCCTGGGCAAATCACTTAACCCCAACTGCCTAGCCCTTACTGCTCTTCTGCCTTAGGATCAATTCTAAGAAAGAATTAAAAAAAAAGAGTCAGTAATGGTCCCATGCTATTAAAGAATCTTATACAGCTTTATTAAATAAAACAAGTAGAAATGCTCATATGTACATCCAAGTTGTCAGTTTCAAGCTCATGTAGTACACAAGGCACAATTCTTCCTTCCTTATGCAATGGAAAATAAATTATATAACCTCACTTTGAAGGATTAGGGGGACATCACACCGCCTTCTCAATGGTTAATTACATAATATATTTTTTTAAAAAGACAACAAACAGTGTCACAGACTGTCACTGTATAAATCCACAGCTCCAGGGTGGGGGGACCCACAAGATCGTCTCATATATTTGGAAGTTTTTCTCTTGAAAAAGGGCAAGTGGATTTTCTGACTGTGGTGAAAAATCTGTTTACTTCTGTTTTCAGGAGGGCCATTGCCCACTCAGCCAATGGTCACCACTCAGTGGACCAAACCTACCTTGGCCATGTTTTAACTCATAGTCTCAAGGGTCTGGAGGTCCATTTCTGAGAGCCTTATGTGGATAACTAAGAAGGAAGTTTCCTCCAGGAAAGAGTTAATGTTTCAGTCTTCTGAATGATGTTCTATTTTATTGCTGGGGTAGGTGGGGGCACCGTACTGCCTCCTTCATACCCCACCAACATCCCTAACCCTCTCTCAATCTCCCCATTGTTTCCTCAAACTTTCCAGCCATTATCTTCTTCACAAGTAGCTTCTGAGGGCTTCCTCCATCTTCCCCCACCCCATCTTGTCCCTTGGTCTAGAAGAGCTCAGTGCATTTTGTAGAGAGGCCGGCAAATCCCAGATTCACTCAAATGAGATTAGCTAGAGGACTCTCAGACAAAGGATGATCATCCTTTTTACAGTGGAGAAAGACAGAGGCTCAATGTTTGCTGAGGTACTTGGACGTCTAAAAAAACAAATTTAAAACACACAACCACAACTTTGTCTTAACAGGACAAAACAGCAACTTGAAAAAATGAAAAATCAAAAGCCCCTAACACGTCTCATCCTTCTGATGAAGAGTGTTTTCTGAATATGAATGCACCATCCTTGAGCGAAAAAGAGGCCAACTAAACTCTCTAGCATGAGATGTCTGCTACACAGAGTAAGAGCCATGGTGGTAGACAAAAGTCACCACGTTAATACTTATCCCCCCCCCTCTTTTTTTTTTTTAACATAGAAGACAGACACTATTCACATTTGCAAAAGAAAATAAATGCCCATTTCCAAGTGATAATTCGGAATCACATTGTAAGGCTAAAATATTGAGAGCACCCAGTAAGGCAGTGCATTCCTGAGTCTTTCTGACACTTCGATGTAGACTCAAAAAGAAAAATTGGGGCCTTCAGAACACAGGACATTCACATTATTTTTTTACATTTTACCATTTCCCTTACTTAACAACCATGCTAAGAGGGAATTAGTTTTCACAGGGAGAAAATGAAATGCAAAAACAGCCCCTTCCCCAAGGCCTATGGCCCCACCACATTAGATTAGCTTTTAGCCTTCTCTATCAGACTTTAAATGAAGCCTCAAACTGTCCCCCAGCAAGCAGGATAGCACAATTTTGGGGACATGAGAAAAAGGAGCAGTATGTCCAGAAACCCTGAGTAACCTGTGCCTAAAACCAAAGGCTGAGGCAGCGAGTTTCCAGGATTTCAAGAACCTATGGGTACATGGGAAAGAACTATGTTTTTTTGTTTGTTTGTTTGTTTTTTAAGAAGCCTGAGTTAAAACCCAGAACTATCAAATCCAGACTTGCATGAGATCCAGTGAGATTTATGCCACGCTTGTTGGGATGTCTCCAGAGTGAATGCATTTATCTGTTATTAATAAAGGCACTAAAGTCTTTTGATGTTTTTCCCGAATGGTCATTCTCTCTGTGGCCAGTTTCTTTCTTCGGACTCTAATGGGAGGCATAATCAGGGCTCCAGAGCCTGGAGGGTGGGCTGGTTTTTCGATTGTGGGGCAGGGTGCTAAAAGACATCGGAGCGGGAGCAATGAAACCTAGGATGGAAAGAGAAGACAGGCAGTGATGGAAAGAGAGACTTGCTGCACCAGCCACAGAAACTCAGAGGTTGAAAGGAATCAGTTGCTGAAAATTGTGTTTCACTAATAGAACTTTTCCTGAGTCATTTTTTTTATCACTTGAAAAATTAGATGGTTTTTCCACATCCCTCCATAACCTCATGAATTTATGGCATGATGAAATGTCCAGGCAGTATATGTACATGGAAATTCAGCTCATGTAAATAAAAAATGTGATATCATTACCTTAGGCTTCATTTAATTCATGAGATCTGACAGGACATAATTTAATAGAATGTTGTTTCATACCCAGAGCATATCCTGAGATGGCTTCTCCCCATTCCTCCGTTACAGAGTTGCTAATTCCAAACAGGAGCGAATTCCTCTGCTCATTTGGAATGACTAGACCAGGAGCCAGGAGATCTGGGTTCTGGTTCCAGTTCTACCACTAACCTGCTATGCGCCTGGGGGCAAGTCCCTTTCTAGAACTCAGTTTCCTTATCTCTAAAGTGCCCATAAGCACTTGTTATAGTACTTTGCACACAGTGGTTGCTTAATAAATGTTGGTTGGATTCATCAGATTTCTGAGGTTGGAACAGATGGCCTCAAAGGTTCCTTCCAGATTTAACAGTTGTAATTCTGTGACTCTCTTCTCTTGACCTCCCTGACTGTCTGGATTTTGGCTGTGATTTAGTGCTGCAGTGTTCTGGAGCTAATGAGCCCAGTTCATGGCTGGTCAATGAAGTCTGAATTCATTAACTACCCACTAAGAATCATTCTCTCCAGCCCACAGGAACAATGAAAGAAAGCCTGAACATTGTCATTTAGAATCACCTGAGTATTAGGTCTGTAGGGGTTTTAATGTGGTGTCTGAGAACTTGAGTTTTAAAGCTATTTTGATAACTCACTTTCAATCTATTTTTTTTGGTAATCCTGTGTATTTCATTTTACACTTAAAAACATTATTCTGAGAAAGGATCCACAGACATCAGAAGACGGCTAAAAAGGATCATGACCCGAAGATTAAGAACACTGGTTCTCTTCTTCATTTTACAGATGGTGAAAGTGAGAGAAGGAAAAAAGGGAAGTAACTTGCTAAAGGTCATACAGAACTAGTGGCAGGGTTGGGATGAGACTCCAGACTTCTTGGCTTCTAATTGTCTTTGTGTTATATTATGTTGGAAAGAAGCCAGAGAACTGAACCAAATTTCATTTTGTTCCAGGGGAAAACAATCTAGATGTAGCAACGTTGGGGCTTCAACATTTACTGGCACTGCCAAGCATTTTGCCAATTCATTTAAGAAAGATTCTGAGAAAGGCTCCTCTGCCAACATTGAGAGTTCCTCATGAGACTCGGCCAGTGCCATGGGGTACCTTATGAGTACAAGGCACACATGTCTTCAGCGAGTCTTCCAGGAAGGCTGACTTAAATATAATCACCCATCATGGCTGCTTCCAGTGTGTGCTCAGAAGCCGTCCGTTGTCCCTGATCATTTCTCAACAGTCATAATCCACACCAGCTCAGTCAAGGAAGGTGTCAGATTTCACTCGACCCATCAGCATTTTTCATTTTTCTGCCTTTCATAGTGACTTTTCAAGGAATTAACTGAATTTCATCATTTGCATTGATTCATCTAGTTCATCTAGTTCCAACCTTTCATCTTCCAGATGAAAAAACTGAGGCTAATTGAGGCCAGTCAGCCAACAGATATTTATTAAGCATCTACTATGTGCCAGGCACTGTGCCAAACACTGAGGATACCAGGAAAAGAACAGTCCCTTCTCTCATGGAGCTCCCAGTCTAATGAGGGCAGAGTGCACGCACAGAACTATACACAAACAAGATCAAGAATGAATCAGTTCGAGGGGAAGCCTTAGAGGGATGGTACTACGATTAGGGAGGACTGAGAAAGGGGGGACTTTAGCTAAGACTTGAAGGAAGACAAGAGTAGTTAGTGGCACTACACCAAAGGATTTGAAGATCTCCTGACATTGCTTGGGTGTATCAGTCCACCATCCTAGAGAGGCATTCTAGAGTTGTAGATAAAGGTCAAAACTTAAGAGTTAGGAAGTCTCCAGTTTGAATCCCTTTTCAGATACTTACAAGCTGTGTGACCTTGGACAAGCCATTCAACTTTTGATTGCCTCTGTTTCCTCATATGTAAAGTGGTGATAATACTATTTACCTCTTATGCTGAGGTTCAAATGTAAAGCATTTTTAGATTCACAATTGTTGGTTGTTACTATTATTTTTTTTTAAACCCTTATACTTCGGTGTATTGTCTCATAGGTGGAAGATTGGTAAGGGTGGGCAATGGGGGTCAAGTGACTTGCCCAGGGTCACACAGCTGGGAAGTGGCTGAGGCCGGGTTTGAATCTAGGACCTCCTGTCTCTAGGCCTGACTCTCACTCCACTGAGCTACCCAGCTGCCCCGTTACTATTATTTTTAAACAAAATACTTCCAGATGTTTTCAAATGAGCATATTGGTGACTATTAAGTAAGGTCTGGAATTGATAATCATTTTAAAAAGCACTACCAAGTATTTCTCAGGCTGTTTTAAGTGAGAGGTCTCTAATTCTCTGCTTCCCTTTTTTTAATCACTTTCAACCATTGTCAGGATGTCTGGGAGTATTTAGCGTACAATTATAACTCTAGGTTCCACTATTATCTTTCTTGCCAAAAAACCCTGAAATGAACCCCTCCAATAAAAAAGTCAAAAAGCATCAACTAAAGCAAAGAGCTAAGCTAGTTCCTTAGTTGTGGTGGTTTAAGATGACATACTTGATGATGTCATCTAGACTCTCTATGCTATAAACTCCAGGAGGGCAGGAATCCTGCCTTATCTAAATCGGGCATCTCCCCAGGACCTAGTATGATGCTCTGCATTAGGGAAGTCCTTAACAAATGGGTGCTCAATGATAGTGAATATTTCCAAGGTGACCTTTTGATGATGACCCTTTGAGTTCTCTTCCAGCCCTAAATCCAGGATCCTCATCTAATGATTTGTTTGAGAAAATAGGTGCTCTCTTTTTCTTGCAATTGCAAGCAATGTGATATATCTAAACGTGAGAATATGAGAGAGAAAGAGAGAGAGAGAGAGAGAGAGAGAGAGAGAGAGAGAGAGAGAGAGAGAGAGAGAATATAAATATGTGTGTGTTTTGCTAAAGGAGAATTTAGTTGCAGAGCAATGCTAGGTTTGTCTGTGAACAGAGCTTCTTCCACTGTGGCCATTCTGTTAGGGAAGTGTTTACTTAGGTCATCATCCCCACTATCATATTTTTTGTTTTCCCATTTACCAAACTTACATGATAGTTACTTACTATTAGGACTCTGTGAAGGGCTTGTTCTCGGGGTGAAGGCGGGGTGTGTGTTGTGTTCTTTGGGTGAGAAAACAGCATGGTAAACTGAAAGACATGCAACAGTTCATTTAGATCAGGTGGCAGGAACAGAGTACAAGCTGGGAAACATCAGAATATAATATTTTACCTATGATCATAATAGCTGTTCCTGCCAGCAGTGCAAAAAGCGTGAAGAACATGACTTGATAGGAGTCGAGGAAGTGTTGGAATAGACTGGCTCCTTCTGTGGAATCAATTGGAAAGGAAATCTCTGTTATTGTACAGATTATAAATAGTGTCCCAGCACCTTAATCTACTCAAACAAGCCTTCTCTCCCTGCCCTGGGCTCATACGCTATCTCCTTTGGGGAGACGTGCCTCATTTGAATCCCCCGATTTGTTCAGATTACGAATGGGAAGCCACGTGCGCTCTGAATGTGCCTGTCAGTGATAGCTCAGGATAGATGGAACTGCCACAGAGGCTGACACCACAGCCTAGAAATGCAAAGCAGTTTTGAAAACCTGAAGTCCTAGGTTAGATTCATGAAAAATTAGGCCATAGGAGAGGAAAACTGGCACCTTCGGGCAGCTACTAGCTGGCTGGGAAGGGATGGAAATCTTCAGAAAGAAAGAAACCAACCTTCTTGTTTGAACTGAGGGAAGGAAGAGGCATTGTGTTTGGCATCCTCCTATCTCAGACTCATCTAACTGACTTCTAAATAAAAATTATTACTCAAAAATCCTTAAGGTGCACCCTCCCACCTCTATACCATTGCTCTTAGGCAACAGAAGCAAGAGAATCCATCCAGTCCCCAAAGGCCAAAAAGTCATGGAGATGAACTTACGATGGCCAGGGCCTCCTCGCCTGTCGGTCATATAGACCACGGTGACTGGGACAGTGATGGATTGGTCCGTCATGGGGCTGGAGATGGTCAGTGTAGTAGATAAGGATCTCTGGGTAAGGACGATTGGGTCAGAGATGCTGACAGTGTAGGTGACAAAGCTGGGCAATCCATAGGACTTCTCCTTCACAAAAGCAATCACTGCTGGTGACCCAGATTTCACCTAGGGAAAGAAAAGACTTCCTTGGGAAAAAATGCAGATCTTGAAAGGCACAAAATGGCAACCTGATATTCCAGGTTGAGGTTCTATGAGGTTACAATTTCTAAGGATATTCAGATGCTTGTATTTTTTTCATCCAATAAAAAGCCCTGGATCATCATGATCATCATCATTATAATTAATAATGACGCCATAAAAGAAAGGCAATGATGGCCCAAAGGACAGCCAGCCAACTTCACAGTCAGAATGACACTGATACAACCTGCAATTGGCAGCTAGTGTCCAGGGACCTTGGTCAACTTACTTAACTTCTCAGTCCAAAGTAATTCTCTAAGAGCAACATCAAACATGGGGCAGGAGGCTGAAGGTGCTCAGAAACACTCCCATACTAGACTGACTTGGCATTGGGAAATGTTTGACGAAATAAATAAAAATACAACAGAACAAAGATAATATTTATACGTGGTTTTCTAAGTCAACTTGTGCCAGCAGGGATCCTTATGTAGTTTCCATTTGAGTCTAACACCATTGCTCTGATTCAGTTATCCTCAAGGCTGTTGCCACAGAGAGCCCTGCTTAGGCATGCTGCAAAGTGCCCCACTTCCATCCCAGTGCTGACCTTCTAAGATGTTTTGGACCAAAAACTTCTTTCACTCCATCTTTTTGTGGGTTCCACTGCTCCCAAATTTGTTTTAAGTTATATTGCTGTTGTTAGGAGGGTCATTTGGTAATGATCAGGTTAGTTAGTCTATGTCTCTTTTCTGCCTTCTTGGCCAACACCACTGCTCTATGACTAAAATTTCAGAGGAGCTGATCTTTATTTGCAAGGGAGTTTCTACATTGAGGAGCTCTTTACAGGTGAAATCAAAGATCCAGATTAAAAAAAACCCTTCCCAACTAAAAAATACATATGAAACATCCTTAATAATATCAATAATAGCTCCCATTTATTAGCTCTTTACCATTTACAAAACCTTTACTTCCCAACATTTTTCCTGACAAAATGGCAATATGAATATGTGAAATGTATTTATTAAGTGTTTACTTTTTCACACACACACTATTTATCCATGAGATTATAGTTATAGAACTTTTACATATTTGATCCTCAAAACAAACGCTGGGAAGGTTAAGCAGGAAAAGGATTATTGCCCCTATTTTGCAGCTGAGAAAACTCAGGTCTAGAGCGCCTAAATGACTTGCCATTTCAAGTTAGTAATGACGCTGCCATGATTAGAATTTAGGTCTCTGGATTCAACTTGAGACTTAAGTCTTCTGATTCTTTCTCCAACCCCATGCTGCCTCTTAATTAAGCAGCCTTTTGCTAGGGAGACATTTGGCAAATGTGAAAAATATGTTGGGCACACTGATGGATATGTCAATGCATGTAGGCATGTTGGGATGTTGGGAAAGAGTGTGGTGGTATCAATTTTTACTATTTGTATTCATATATCCCCCCCCCCCAGGCAAGAACAGATCAACCTCATTATGGTCTAATAAAGGATTGTTTTAATAATACAAAATTAATGTGAACTCTCTCAGAATAACCCCTCCAAGAAAATTCATTCATTCATTCAACATTTATTAAGGGCCTACTGTGTGCACAGCACTGGAAAGTGTGTTCCTTTTAATGGGTTGTACTTTTCCAGTATTTTCCAATGGTGATTCATTATCACTTTGGCGGTGGGCTGGTGAATTTTTCAGGTAGAGCAACTCTTGTAATATGTGTCACAGGGAAAAAGGTCCTGAATCGCTGAAATAGGGGATCCTTGAAATATTAAATCTCACATGTCTCCCAGGGATTAAATGAGATAATATGTCTAAAGCTTTCTGCATTAATTAGAGGTCTCTGGATAGAAGGATATTCTTTGATCAAGTCCAACTTTATCTTATGCAATCTTGAAGAGAAACGGACTGTATACTTCACTATGGAGGTCAGGGGAATAGGAAGGCCTTTCGTTTTCTATTCCAGTCTGATGGTATGTGTGTGTATGTTTAAGGGAATGGACCACTGCTAATTGTCCCACAAAAATCTGCCTCTTCTTCCCTTGAAGCCCCACCTCCAAACAATAAAACAGAGAACGACAAAAACAACAACAAAAAACACCAGGGAAACAGAAAGACTTAAAGGAACAGACTAACTATTAAGGACCATTTAAGGAAATGGTTTCTCCTGATATTAGATGTGATAAAGTTTAGAGGAAAGAATACTGGATTTTTCAGTTAGAAGACCTAGATTCAATCCATAGCTCCACCAGTTATTGGGTAGAGAGGTGGCACAATGGATAGAGCTTTGGGTCAGGAAGTCTTAAGTTCAAATCCAGGGTCAGATACTTCTTAGCATTGTGACTGACCCTCAGCAAGTCACTCAACCTCTGTCTCCCTCCCTCCCTCTCCCAAGGTTATTGTGAGATTCAAATGTGATAATAAAGTAAAGCTCTTACCATGGTGCCTAGCAATAGTGGGTTCTTAATAAATGCTTGTCTCCTTGTTTTCCCATGTGGTTATGGGTGAGCCATTTATCCTGATAAACTTCTATTACTTCATACGTAAAATGGGGATAGATGGTGTTTAGGCTATCTTTCTCTTGGGAATTGCTATGAGGAAAGTCCTTTGCCAACAGTAAAGCACTACACATTCAAATACATACATACATATATATCCATAGGTATGCATATAAACACATGCTAATGATAATGATGACATTCAAGAGTAATGCAACATCTATCTCTTTCCTATCTCAGAGTCTTTTGGTGGATTTTTTTTTTCTGTAGCTACTCAAGAAAGACTCACTAAATTGGACTGAAAACTACTGCAGTGGTCCATCTTACCCTTTTTAACTTGAATTTGGTCCCAGAGCAGTTTGCACAGGAGATCTGAATACTCCAAAAGGACAAATTATGATGTATAAATGTAATGCCATACTATTATGCCCTAAATTATAATAAAGAAGGAGAATTCAGAGAAACAGGAAGATTTGTATGAACTGATACAGAATAAAGAAAGAGAAAATAATATCAGCTATGACTATGTAAATGAAAGCCACACTGATGAAAACAAAATCCAGGCCATATATAATGGGCAATATTGGTTCCAGAACAGTAAAGCAACATAGTTCTGTTTAGTCAGAAATGGTAAAGTAGGTCAGTTGTAAACACTCTATTAGGTACTCTGGTTTAACTGTTTTTATGGGAAAATATAAAGAGGCAGCCTTTATTAGCAAATAATACATCAAAAATTTCACAATAAATGTATGTATGAAAATCAAATGTGTGATTTTGATTAGCATTACTTGCTCAATTAAATTTTATAAAATTCTCTAGGCCTGCCTAAGTAGACTCAAAATAAGAAATCTACCACTTAAAACCACAACAAACTGAAACCACTTACCTCTAGATTCTCAAGAATCTCTGTGGCTCCAAATATCTTTATCTCTGTGCTCATGTAGTGGTTACTTAAGAGAATTTCTGTTTGGTCAGCATAAAGCCCAGGGTTGAAGGGCACTTCTGCACTGATCTGGTCTCCAGAGAAGTGGCCGTCTTGGAGAGATGCTGTGACCAGGAGAGCTGTTTTCCTCATGCTGAGGTGTTTGAGTTGCTTATCAGTAAGCCTGTGCATCATGATGGAGCACGTGTACTGGCCTGGAGCAATGAGAGTTTCATACCGTGTATGTAGCACACAATAAATGGTTAAACATTCCATGCCTGAATCCCTGGCACCTTCTAGGATGATAATTTTTGTCATCTACAATGATATTTCTGTATGAATCTAGGCAACTCTGTAAGACTACAAATTGCTGAGAGGATGCCAGATTGCATCAGGAGATGGAGTTTCCTTGCATGGTAGTTCTTTAGACTGAGAACAGAGATGCGATCCTCCCCGTCCTATGAAGACACTTCAGTTCTGCCTGACATAGTTCCTGGCTCAGACAGAGCTGGTGCTTAATAAATGCTTGTTGATGCATGGATTAATCTACAATCCTCCCTCCCTATCATCACCACATCCAGTTAACTGCTAAGCTCCAACACTTCTACCTCCATTTACATCCATTCCTTTATTTCATTCAATTGTCTCATTCTAGTAGAAAGCTTCAAAGCCTTAAGTCAACACCTTGAACACCTCCCTGCCAGGAGGTGGATAGCATGGCTCATCAGCAGTCATCTGTTGTGATAAAATGTCAGCGGGTCTCTCTTCCTCCTATTCTATATTATAGATACTGTTGCCATAATACTCCTCTACTCGAAAAATGTGAGAGGCTCCCCTTTGCCTACTGAGTCAAGTCCAAATACTTTAGCCTGGCAATCAAGGCTGATGGAAAGCTAAAAGTCAACTACTCATCCAGTCTTAGCTCACATTACTTATCTACACGTACTCAATGATCTAATCAAAAGGAACTACTCACTATGCCATGAATACAGCCTACCTTTATGTTTTTGATTATACTATTTTTAATGACCAGATTTTTTCTCCCAAACTCTACTCGTTGAAAATCTACCCATTCTACAAGGTCCAGATCAAATGCCGCCTTACCAAGGATAGCCTCTCCTTAATCCACCCAAATCTGAAGTGATCTCTCTCCACCCTGAGAACACGATTTTAGAACTTGTATTTGGATTCCCTAATCATCTGTATAATTGTCTTAGCATCCTTCCAAGATTCTAAGTCTCCTTAGGCATTTGTATCATCCTTAGTGCTTAGCACAAAGCAACCATTAAATAATTTTTTATTGAATTCACCAGGTCCCATGATGTTTTGTCCTGGATCAAACTGTGTGCCAGGCTTGGTGCTCACTGCTGGGTAAATATGGTAAAGTCTTTGGCAACCAAGAGCCTGAAGAAAAATGGCACCAGGGAAACCACTAAGAAATAAAAGTTTGTGTCAAAATGACTTCTGTCCAGCTGCCAGTGTTGTTAAAGATCTGAAGCTTTGCCAGCTAAGGCACAGTGATGGAAGAGAGTCAGCCAGCTGCCAGGTACATTTCCACACCTAGACTTTCTAGGAGCTGGCCCTGACCTTGCTGAGTTCTTAGAGCTTGCTTATGACTCAGCAGGGTCAACTTCTCCCTCACTGTTTTAGCCTGGGTTCAGATGTCCCTGGACAGGCATCAGTCCTTCTCTAAGTTAGCTGTCAGGACCTATGCAATGCCCAAGGACAACAGGTAGGGTCCCCTTTCAACCAAAGTGCTTCTGAGAATCACAGCAAAAATTCTTGAATTATTCCCGAGAATCACGACAATAGCAATGATAACAATGACAAGAGGATTGGACATTTTAGAAAAAATAAATTCCTTGTGGCAGCAGCACTGAGCCATAAACCCAAGTGCCAACATTAATTTCCTCAGGTTGAATTGTCAGAATCATAGGCCTGTCTTCGTAGATGGCTTCTATGAAACAAGAGGCCTCGTCCCATGTCTCGATATTTCCTCAAGTTACAGCTACTGCCTGGGACAATGTCAATGCTTAGAGCCTGGCAAATTTACCTAAAGATGCATCAAATCCAGGTTCTGTTGTGAAAATGTCATATGCTGGAAAATCAAATACTTCTTGGTTGAACTGGAGATGACAGCTGATGAGGGTTTCGGGATGAAGTTCCACAATGGTTTCCACCTGGACCGGTGAGCATTCCCCTAGAGACAACAGGTAGGAATGGGATGAGGAGGGACAAGAACAGGTCACGTACGCGTGGCCGCCATGCCTTCCAGCCCTTTGGATGAACGCTTCATTTTTTTTATCTCTATACATTTCACTCCCATTACAAGTTCTTAGTGTTTTCTAGATAGGAACAAGATAGTGCCTGGACTTATAATTTCACTGATACAGGGACTTTGCAGGTGAGGAAATGCTTTCTTCCACTGCATCTCAGTTCCTTCTCTTTATCTTAGAGTAGCAATTCACTAACTTTTTGGTCTCAGGACATATTTATACTTTTTTTAAAAACTAAATTTTATTGCCAATTCCAGACTTTCTCTTTTCCTCTCTCGTCCCCAACCCACTGAAAAGAAGCACAGTTTCTATGTGGATTACAATATGAAGTCAGGAGAAATAAATGACCAAAATTAGCCATGTTCTGGGGAAAAAAAGAAAAAGAAAGAAAAAATATATGCCTCAAGTTTCCATCAGTTCTCTCTCTGGAGGTGGAGAGCATTTTTCATCATGGGTCCTTTAGAACTGTGGTGGGTCATTGGGTTGATCAACACTACTATGTCTTTCACAGTTGATAATTCTTGTAATATTGCTTTTATTGTGACTTCTTTACACTTCTAAAAATTATAGAGGACTCCAAAGAGATTTTGTTTATGTGGGTTATAGCTATTAACTTTATTGTAGAAGAAATTAGAATAGTATTATGAAAATCATTTTGACCTCTCAAGACTTTCTGAAAGGCCACGCACTTTGAAAGCCTTCTTAAAGTCTTAGAAACTTGTCTCGGGTCCTAAATGGTTCAGTGACTTGTCCAAGGTCACATAGTATGTGACAGAGGTGGGACTTGAACTCAGGTTCCAAGGTCACTCATCTCTCTATCCACTTACACTCATTTGCCTCTAAGTATTTTCTAACCAAGTCTTATTAAAACAAGCACAGGGAGCAAAAGTATTACTGAAAGCTCTATAATAATAGCAGCGTTTATGAAAGGAGGAGGGGCATAGATTGTTGTCAGGTGTGTAAGTCATACTATATCACCAACTACTTCAGTTCATTTCAGCATCTGTTCTAGATCTTGTACCTCATGAGTGAGGCAGCTGAATGAGCCCCATTAATGCATTCTTTTTTTTTCCTGTCAGCCAGAAGGAGGGGTAATTTATTTCTGGACATCAATAGGCCAATAGTTCTCCAATAATATACTAAATATCATTTCAACAACAGCATAATGTCATGCACTTGTATTATGTTGAAGAAAAAAAAGGCCACGGTGATGTAATAAAGTCTGGCTCATTAATCAGAACAAGAATGGTGATATTTAATTTTACCAGTTAAGTGACTTTAAAAACAGCATTTTTTTTTCGTTATTGTCAAGGCTAGTAATGGGCAAGAGGGAACAGGCTTAATGGTGGTAGAGTCACTTTTTAAAAGGTAATTATAAAAATCAAAGCCCGTGAGAGGCTTGCTGGTGGTTTATTTCCAGAATTCTCCACTGCAAGGTAGAGCTCTCCTTTAACACCTATGAGATTGAAATGTATCTTTTATTCAAAGTGACAAATGTCAGTTTAGCTATCATGTATAAATACTGTCCTGCCAAGTTCCCACATGAAACACAAAGTTCAATTAATCCAAAAGAGAAAACAGGAGAAAGGGGAAAGTTATGGGGAGAGTCTGTCTGAATCTGCCATTTATCAGCTTTGGAGTCTCAAGTCTCATTTAAAGAACACTGACAAAAATACTAGCCCTGAAAGGTTCATCAAATCACAGATTTAGGGCCAGGAGAGACCTCAGATTAGAGGCTAGCACATCTGACCACTTGTTTTATAGATAATAAAACTGAGATACCAAGAGATTTGGTGATCAAATAACTATTAAGTATCTAAATCTGGATTCGAACCCAGGTCTTCCTGATTCCAAATATAGTGTCCTAGACACTATGCAAAGATATCTTTCCATCCCAGAACATCCTCTGAGCTGGAATCAAGTGTAAGCCATCAGTATTCTCATTAGCAAGAACACCTAGAAAACTACAAACACTGATCATTAATATACTTTGAATATACAGCACTTTAAAATAATATTTCATCTTTCCCTAATTACATGTAAAAACAATTTTAACATTAAAAATTTTTTGAGGTCCAAATTCTCTTCCTTCCTCCCACTCTCCTTCCCTTGCCCCTTCCCTGAGACAGTAAGCAATCTGATATTGATCTTACGTGTACAAACACTGATCATTCACAGACCACTGTATGGTATTAAAAAAAAGGCAATTTGCTCACAATCCCCTATGAGGGAGGAACTGTAAATATTTTAGGGTTGAAGCAACTGAGGCTCAAAGATTGAGAGATTTATTATCCTCTGGTATCTGGGCTACTTTGTAGCAGAATTAGCCCATGAATCCCAGCCCTTTGAATCTCAGCTCCAGAGGTATTCTTTCCATGATTCCACTCTTGTCTCTACCGTAATCCAAATGATTTGTTTACTGCCACAGCTCTGCTGGACCTTTTCCAAGGCCCTCTCCTTTTTCAGATCTTATACTGAGGAATGTTCAAATTGCAGGGAGTTTCCTCCATTCAAGACAGCACGGTTTAAGTGGCAAAGGAGAAGGTGAGCAAGTCTTGGAGTCGTATCATTTTTTTAACTATGAGACCCTATCTAGGGTGCACAATCTCCTTGAAAAGCCTCCATTTCTTCTCCTCTAAAATAGGGATAACAAGGCTTGCATCACCAAACTCTTGGGGTTATGCTAAGAAAAGTGCTGTCTGAAACTGGAAACACCTGGTAAAATGTTAGTCGTTATGATCACCATTACCTCTCAAGTTGGTGCTTCTTTCTCCAGTTACAACTATCACTTTGGAGGCAGTGATTCCCTGAAAGTTGGTTGGGATGCCACTGATGTGGGTGGCCACGATCCTTTGAGGGGTGCTGATCCAGATCTAAGAAATAAACCAAAAAACAAAGACCACTAACACCAAACCAAACAATTGACTGCTGTAAGAATCCACCTTGCCCTCTGGAGGCCATGTCAAACAAGCAGAAATTAAAGCAGGAACAGTTGTTTGTAAGGTGGGCATTGATTTTTGCCAGAGATTGCGAGCCTCTTAGCTTCTCATAAAGATGATGTTTGTTCAATTGGGTGAAATGGTTTTTCAGAAAGGGAAGGAAAAAGTCATCTTATTTTATTACCATTAATTTGAAATAAATCAACCAGCTTATGAAGCAAGCAAAAGGTTGTACTTAACATCCCAGGACCATTGTGCTTAAAGACAGACAACAAATATTTACATAGCGCCATCCCTTTGGCTTTCATGGAAAGGGACCTGGGCTGAGTAGAGGTCAGTATGCAGGGCTGAGTCTTCCCAAAAAAGCAGCTGAATTCTTTTAGGTCTCCCTTGCAAATACTGGAAATTCATTCACACAATCACAGCTTTATTAATCTGAAGTTGTTCAGCATCTGCTTCTCCTGTGCTGCAGAAAGGGGAATTAAGTTGCTGCCTCATGGAAACCAAGCTAAATATGCAAACTATTAGGTTAAACTTCCTTATTCAATCCAGCACAAGCTCACTATAAAAATGAGATGCATTTGGATACAGACCAGGCACTTTCCATTGATTCACTCCGGTTTGCAGATAAATAGTAAAGAAAGAGAAATGACTTCGTTCACCTCCTGGAAGATTCAGAAGGTGACTTACTAGGGAAGTTTTTGCATTTAGTAAGGAGGGGGTTGAATCCTAACAAGCTTGAATATCTTACCCCCACAGCCTCTCTGAGTCCTTGATGGCTTCTTGGCAAACTTCCAACCACAGTCATTCTAGACCCTTTTGTGGCTTGGCAGCAACCCCCTATCAATTTCTGATTTCCCAACCTTGCGACCAAAAGCTTTAGAGAGCAAGCTCATTTTCAAATGGAAGGGTTTTAAACAGAATTTGACGTCGAGTTTTTCTTTAGCCCTTGTCCTTTTTTTTCTACACATCCATCTGCGATAACATGAGATGGTTAGAAATACTCAGAGGGAAAAAGTCCTGGTGCCTTACCTCCTTGTATGTCCTGAGAACTCCAGCGATCTCGTAATAAAGAGTCGCAGCTCCAGAGTCTCTTGCCACAGCCACACCAGTCTTGGGATCAACTTGGAGGATATTACTGGCTGAAGAGCTCCATGTTCCTGAGAGACCTGGGAAGGAGACCTCTCCTTGTTAGAGGATACTTTAGGTGTCTTCCTTCTGGTCTAAGTTCCTACATACCAGCTGAAACCTCTGGAATGTATCTCAAATATTAAATTCATGTCAAGCCTATCATGTTGCAGGGGAGAAAACTGAAGCCCAGATTAGGTGAGTGATTTGCCCAAGGTCACACAGATAATGGGCATTAGAGGTGGAATTTGAACTCTTGCCTTCCAGGCATCAGAGCCACAAAGCAATAGAAACACCCATCAAGTCAGAAATGGGAATTTGTAACAGGGTATCTTGGGTATCTCTTACCATCTGGGTTGATCAGGACCGTGCTCAAACAGAGGACATCTCCTACTACGACAGTCTCGGTTAGTTCTGGAGAGATGACTTGCTGGACAGGCAGTGGCACATAATCCGAGAGGCCAGTGTGTTCCATGTCCCATACAGCAAGCAGGGTCAGGCCAACATTGACTGTGCGGATGACGCAGGTATTATTGGTAGTTCCCTTCCCGATCTGGACAAAGTCATCTCTGGATATCGAAGGAAGAAAAATGTGTTTCCAAGAGTAGTAGTCACACCTAAAAGAATATCAGGCTCCATCCAGAGAAAGATGGATTTCAGTCTGATCTCTTATGTGGGGGAAGATGACTAGTTAGTTGGATTCATTATATCATTTTTTAAAAAGTGTTTTGTTTTGTTTTTTCCTTGCCTATTCCTGAAGTATGATGTGACCTAGTGAAAAGGGCACAATTGAAAAATCAAAACCCCTGGGTTCTAAGCCTGGCTTCATCACTTTTTTTTGTTCTTCAGTCATTTCAGTCTTGTCTGACTCTTTGTGACCCCATTTGAGGTTTTCTTGGCAAAGATACAGGAGTGGTTTGCCAGTTCCTTCTCTAGATCATTTTACAGATGAGGAAACTGAAGCAAACAAGGTTAAGTGACTTGTCCAGGGTCACACTGCTAGTAAGGGTCTGAGGCCAGATTTGAACTCAGGAAGATGAGTCTTCCTGACTCCAGGGCCAGCACTCTATCCATTGTACCATATAGCAGCCCATCACTACTTTACCTCAACTATATCATTTTTCTTCTCTAATAATAAGAAAAAACCCACTATTTTACTTGAGCTACATTATTTTTCTTCTCTAATAAGGAGAAAAAAACCCACTATTTTACCTCAAGTATATAAATTTTCTTCTCTAATAAGCCTTGACTTAACCATCTATGAAATGGACCTGAAAAGAGGCCAGATTCTCTGAGTGAATATAGCCTCAAAGGGAGCCTAATGACAAAATTTAACTGAACCATATCATTTTTATTCTCTATTAAGCCTTGACTTAACCATATGTGAAATGGGCCTGAAAAAGGGGCCAGATGCTCTGAGTTAATATGGCAGCTTTATACTCAGAGGGTTAGCTCAAGGCTGAGATGGTTTTGATAACTCTCTGTTGCTTATCTTCTATGCTGATTCTGAGATTTAAATATGTCTGTATCAGCTTCTGGGAAGAACTGCAAGAAACCATTTTTGTTGTTGTTGTTGCTGTAATGAGGGATTATATAGAAAATATCTCCAGTTAAAGTCTGAAATCCAACCCTCATTTTTCCTTTTTGAATTTCTCTAATGAGATTGTTTCATTAGAAACTCCCTCTAATTTCCATCTCATGATAAATTCAACAACAAGGCTGATACATCCTTAGCTCTTATCTATGGCTCAAATTAGAAACTCTGAATAATGTCTGAAAACAATCTGTTTCTTTGGATTTCACGGCTTGTACCCTCTCCTTTTATCACTGGGATTTTCTTTTTTTTTTTTTTTTCCTTTCTGTGTTTGCCACATTAGCATTGAGAGTCACAGAACTGTAGAATTGGAAGAAGTCTCAGAGGTCCTTTAGTCCAAAGTTGACCTGAAGCATGACTCTCCCCATAATCTTTCTGGGAAGCAGGATCAACCTCTGCTTGCTGTCAGATAACCAGTGGCTAGACTGGCCCTCAGTTCAAAGACTAGAGTCACAAGAGTAACTAGGTGGTGCAGTGGTTAGAGCACTGGACCAAGAGTCAGGAAGACCTGAATTCAAATCTGGCTTCAAACATTTACCAGCTGTATGACTGTGGGGAAATTATTTAATTCCTGTTTACCTCAGTTTCCTCATCTATAAAATGAGGAGTAAAAATAACATCTACCTTCCTAGGGTGGTTGTGAGAATCAGATGAGATACTAATTATAAAACATGATATCTGGCACATAGTACTCACTATATAAGTTTTAATTAACGTTTATTGAATATAAGAAAAAATGATAAAATGGAAAGAAACCTGCTTTGCTGTTTAGTAAATAGGTGATTTTTACCTGCATGTAAAAATAGGGATAATATACACTACTGGCCTCAAGGAATACTGTGATGACTTATTAATTCATTCCACAAGCATTTGCTTTCCATGGACCAGGCAATGAGATAAACTACATAGGGGGCACTGTGACTGCCTTTTTGCCTTTCTCTGTAACTCCAGAGCTTTGCACAGTAATAGACAAATAGTAGGTGCTTAATAAATGCTTTTGGGTGAATATACCACAAAAAAGTCATTTGTTTTTATCATTACTATGATTGAAACCAGAGATGGATTTCAAGGCCGTAGCTCAGGAAGTGTTAGTGTTTCATTCAGGATGTTCATCGATTCCTTCCTTCCTCACATCCTACCCTGACACCCAAAGGAAAGCCCCAAGCTCTTTTTGAAAAGATTCAAACACTCTAAAATTCAGCAAACTATTAATATAGATGGCATGGAGGGTCCTTCAAATGGTCTGTTTGTCTCCTAGTTTGGCAAGGGAAATTTGGGTGATCACCAGCTACCTGTTCGTTGCAAAGTTGAGGACGGAGTTATGAGCATGGAAAATCTCCCCAGAATTGTCATGAAAATGCACAGTGAAGGTCAGGGTCATTCCCAAAGGTAGAGCTGCCAAAACCTCCTTATTCTGGGCATGCAGAACGGGGCTCACTGAAATCCTCAGGTATGAAACAGGAGACACCTAAAATGCACAGTCCAGGAGGGAAAATAATGCACGTTTAAAATTGTTCACCTGCCCTTCTCTGATCACAAGGAAGACAGACTCGAATCCTACATTGAAGCACAGTGTGTTTCATATCGAATTAAGTGTAGAATGTGTATTTTATAACAATATATTCTTCATATTAATATTAATTCTTCATATAGAATAGAAGAACATGGTTCTATTGCTGCCTGCGGATCACATCTTTGACAAGGTAGCAGCTGACCTTACCCTTCAAGTCATGACAGAGAAAAGATTAAAGTCCCCAGTCACATTCTCTGCCTTCATCAAGCTTACTGACTCCTTCAGATTCCAAACACAGAGGCTAAGCCAAAACTCTAAGATGGGCATCCCAGTTACACTGTTTTCTTTTACCAAAATCAGCTAAACACAAGGTGACTGTTCACATTTTAGAGGGATCCTTTGCTTTAGGAACAGATTCAACTGCAGGGATCTACAGGAGTTCTTTAAATAGACAGGTCTGCTATAGCATATTAAAACACGATTTTTGAGGGAAAGAAAAGAAATATTCACTGCATGGAACTCTTCAATTTGTGTATCTCTCGACTGGAAAAGAAGGCTAAGATTGGGGAGCAGGAAGGGACCTTGATTCTATGAGGTCTTAAGCAGGATCCCAGGATCTGACCCATCACCAACTCACTGACTAATCTTATTGTTTTGGGAATTTGGTTTCTTCCTTTGAAAAATGAACAGGCGGGACTAGCAAACCTACTGCTAATTTCAAAATTTGCCCATACATACTAGCTCTAAAAGTGCTGTGTCTTCAAGACAAATGAACGCACAATCAGTTTTGACCTGTATGAGAACTGGATGAGATGAGAGGTCTGGTGGGGGGGGGGTGGCGGGTAAGCCTTTGCAGGTCAACTCTCTTGTGAGGAGGACCTGTTAATTAATGAAAGGGGCCAAGAGTGCTATAGGAAACATCTTGAAAATAAAATGAGGACAAGATTCTAGAAAGTGGTTAATAAAAAATAAGGCAAGGAAACTCTCTTTCCTGACTGGGGAGCAGAGTCTTGACTTGCCTGCACAATTTAGCCTCCATCAGCCTTAAGTTTCCTTCAAGACTCATCAACAGTGAGGGATAGAAGGAACTTAGAAGGTTACCTAGAACAAGGGTTCACAGATTTCAAGGAGTCTATGAACTTGAACAGGAAAAAAATGTATCTTTATTTTATTGCATTTGTTTTTCTTTGTAATTCTATTATATTATATGCATTTAAAAACATCATTCTGAGAAGTGGTTCCATAAGCTTCGCCAGATTGAAAGGATCCATTACATGAAAAAGGTGAAGAACTCCTGTTCTCTAACAACTCTCCCATTTTACAGGTAAGAAAAAATAAGGCCCAGTGAGGTGATAGCTTACCCATAGTTAAATAGCTAGTAACTGTTAAAGGCAAGATCCAAACCCATAACTGCCAATGCATACTAGCAATCAAATAACCCATAGGTAGTAACTGTTGGAGGCAAGATTCAAATCCATAGCTGGTACAGCATATTAGAAATTTAGAAACTCATATTCAGCAATTTTAGAGGCAACATTCAAACTCCTCTCTCCTGACTCAGTTTATGATGTGACTTGCTCAGTGTCACATGGCTAGGAAACAGTAGAATATGAACTGTTATCCAGACCCTCTGACTCCAAGTTTGAGAAAAAAATCTATTTATCAGACTGAATCTTAAGGACTTCCACAGCCTGGCTCCATCCCTATTTTCCACCTTTTTTCATATGACTTCTTTTCAAGGTCATTATATTCTAGATAAACTGGGTAACTGGCCATTCTGTGGCCTCATTTCTAGAGTCTCTGCAATCCTATCTCAGTGGGTTCAGGGACCTATCTAATATTTTATCATGCAGAGGGGGACAAATGATGATAGGGAACCTTTTGTAGACATCCAATGAGACACTAGAACTCAAAGAGTGTTGGCAGAATCAGGACAAGCATTTGTGTACCCCAGTCAAAGTTTGAAAACTGTACCCTGTGGGTCACTTGTTCACCAAAGTTCTCACTGAAATACATAGGATGCGATAGCATCAGGGATAGAAGAGTCTGGTGAAAGGGTGTTAAACTGAGACTCGAGAGAGGGATTTGGGAGTTAATCTTGCCTCCAAAAATAACAGATTGGTGACTGTGGAACAGCTATTTAATTCTGTATAGGTCTTGGTTTCTTCTTCTGTAAAATAGAAATAATAATACTTCACAGTTGTGAGAAAAGAAACTTACAAACAGCATTCCAGAAAAATAAGTTATTATCAGGAAAAAACAAACAACTATGGGCCATGAAGAAATGAAATTTCTGATATTAAAGCATACGCATTTATTTTAAATATTCCAAAGCACTGAGCATTTTGCCTCCATGTTAATTATATCCTAGGTGGTTGCCTATCTTACCTAAAGCCTGGTTTCAGCTCTGATCCCAAGCTGGAAGGGGCTAATAGAGACCATCCATTCTAATCTCCAGCCTTCGGAAAGCCAGGAAATCACTTGGCTGATTATTTTCTTTTATCACATTCATGTACCATGCAAGTCAAGTAGCAGAAAATGAGATTAAATTGTCAACTGGTAGCTATGCATTGTGGGAGATGAAACTCTTCAAGGGAATTAGCCAATGAAAGAAAAAAAGATGGGCCCTTTGAGAAGTTGTGCTCATTCTTTCTGACCCACAATGGACAGCAAAATGCTGTCTAAGGGGACAAAGGCTCATTAATTTAAGTCCACAGATCATGGATTTAGCCCAGGAGGCTCAGAAAGTTAAATGGCTTGTCCAAGGTCACAATGGCAAGATTTGAACACAAGTCAAAGTCCATGATTTTTCAATTATATCACATTCCTTAGTTGTTCTTAAAGAATAGCTTTCTTTGGGGGAGAGAATATGCATCAATCTTTACCCCCAAATAAGCAGCACAGAGATATTCATTTATATATATATATATATATATATGTGTGTGTGTGTGTGTGTGTGTGTGTATTCATTTATATATATATATATATCCATTTATATATATATATGTGTATATATTCATATATATATATATATACATACACACACATATATATATGCAGCCTGTATCGTGAAAAGAGTGTTTGTTATAGAAACAAAGTGCCTATATTTGAGAACCAGCTCTGCTCTCTTAACCAAGTGACATTAGATGAGTCTCTTCATTTTCCTAGTACACTGATAATTATTCCCATCTGAGAGAAGATGCTCAAAGTCCTCATTTCTCATATGGGAATAATTATTGATGCACTAGAACTCTCATATGA
>NC_058130.1:66123606-66199233 GCF_016433145.1 Gracilinanus agilis
TGAAGATCAATATGAAAAAATATTAGCAAAAAAATAATCAAGTTAATCACTGATTTTTGCATGTATAAATCTTGGAAATCTAGGAAAATAAAAGTAAACCAAGAAAAAAAGTAATGGAGTTAAAAGACATCAATGATCTCCACCCAAGTGAAAAATAGTGATCTCTAACACAGACACATAGAGATAACATGAAGAGTATTATAGGTCTTTTAAAAATTTTGAACACTATAATGTAAGAAATAATGCAAGAAAACTGTCCAACCCTTTTCAATACAGAAAGCAAAATACCAGCTGAAAGAATCCACAGATCATCTCCAGGAAAAAAAAATCAACTCACCACTTATTCTCATACAGTTGTTGTCAGGGAAGTGCTTTTAAATCATAAAGCACTATATAAATGTGAACCAATAGTATTATTCATGTGACTTGTTTACCACTCAAGTATGAAATGGTTTTTTTTTAAAAAAAAAACCATCTGGTGTCTATAGAGGTTACACTTCACATATTTGCAAGGGGAAAGAATGTATAAGCCCAAAAGATTTTATTATTTCAGGAAAAAAAAAGAAAAGAAAAATCATCCTATCCTACCTTCACAGCTATAATAATTGTCTGGTTGACTCCAAACAGCTCTTGTGAAATCACTTCAATTGTTGATGTCCCAATCAGCGACCCAGATACCAGGAAGCCTTTTTCATCGATGTACACAACAGGAACCTTTTCTGGTCCATCCAGAATGCGGTAACTCAGAGATGCAACTCCATCCCTCAATGAAGCAAAAACAGACTCTTTTAAGAAAGATTTGTTTGCACAGGAAGCTGAAGAGGCTGACGGGGGTCAAATCAGGGAAAAGTCTGGTTGGTTTGGACACTAATAGATTGGACCCAAAGAGCTCTGGCATACAATCTAAAGATCTCCTTCGCAAATTCTGATTTCAGACTACTGAGTGGAAAATAAAAAGCCTCATCTTGCCTCAGCCATGTATCAGGACCTACTTGCTGTCAGCTCTTCAACAGCCTCATCATTCACTGATAGAAAACTTAATTTGGAAAACTAATGGTTATAAGGACAACAGACTTTTTCAGAAGTTATTTGGTGAACAGTGTCTAATGGGGATTAATCTGACAAGAAGAAAGAAAGAAAGGAAGGAAGAAAGGAAGGAAGGAAGGAAGGAAGGAAGGAAGGAAGGAAGGAAGGAAGGAAGGAAGGAAGGAAGGAAGGAAGGAAAGGCTGGGAGGCTTAAACATCCATCAGACACAAGATTTTTAATCACTTCAAAATATTTTGAAGCACTTGACACCCTCATGGAAAGCCACAACTAGACCCAACCTTCTCCCTTTCAGGTCTTTCATCTTGACTCCAGATCTGCAGTGTTTTCAGGCTCCAGATTTGGGTCTGTTGCTGCTATCAGCACATTTGGCCACAAGGGGTGCACTGAGCCCTCCCAATGTTGATACCACTTGGAAAATCTTACTTTCCCTTATAACTGGGGCAAAGGAGGTTGGAGGTTTTCAAAATGAACTTTTACTAGGAGACTGGGAGTTGAGGAAATGAGAAGCAAATAAATGGGCAAAAGCAGAGAAAAGAATGAATTTTCTGAATTTAACTAAAATGTCTAATCATGCATTGGCTTAAGTGGCTGCTTGCAAGTCACCCCAAATTCTGTTGCACTTCCTCTCCGTGCCTGAACCAGGAGCCTATCTCATGCCCTTTTGTAGAAAGAAATGACTGGGAGTTTTTGAGTTTCAAAAATACTCTATGCTTTTCAAGGTAAGAGAACACACATGCATCAATTATTAAGATTCCTCTCAACAGCCATATTTGAAACAAATCTTGGGGATGAGCTGAACAAACAGGGGCATATTAATGCAAGGGAATATTATTGTAGTACAAAAGGACAAATACGAGGAATTCAGGGAATCACGGAGAAACTTATATGAACTCATGCAATGTGAAGTAAGCAGAACTAAGAGAACAATACAGTCAATGATTTTATGAAGGCAAATGAAAAGGGTACTAAAAAGAAGTCAAACTCTCCATGACTGTAAGGATCAATCTTGGATATTGAGAGACACGATAATGAAATGTTTCCTTCCTCTCCTTAGAGGTGGAGAAGCAGGAGTGCAGAATATTGCATACCCTGTTAATATGATTCTTTTGGGTTTAGTTTTGCTTAGGTAGGGGAGGAGTTCAGTGCCAAAGGGTGAGGGTGGTATATCCATAAATGACTGTGAAATAAACACAAGGGACATCGCAAAACATTTTTTTTTAAATCCACCAATAGCTAGGTTTTTTTTTTCCTGGCTCAGTTTATTCATCGGCAAAATGGGAATAATAACAACAACAACAATAATAATAATGATATTTTTCATACATATCTACTTAAGAGGAAGCAGGATATTGAGGATAGAGAACCAGTCTCAAAGCCAGGAAGACTTGGCTTCAAGTTCAACCTTGACATCTATTGTCTCACAAGCCCCTGCACAAAGCACTTAACTTCTCAGTCTTCAGGGAGACTCTTAAAGATTAAAAACTGCAGAGAGTGCCAACTGAGTAGAAGGAATTTTCTAACCTGGGAGTTATATATACTTAATGACAGCTCCAGTCCATTTCCTTATCCCATCTACTGTATAAAATTATCAGGAAAGCGCTTTGTATATTGTAAAGTACTATATAAAAGTGAGTAGTTATTCCCTTGACAAATAAATAAAGTGGGGGTAGCTAGGTAGCATAGTGGATAGGATGCCAGGCTTGGAGTTGAGAGGACCCGAGTTCAAATCTAGCCTCAGACAATTCTTAGTTGGGTGATCCTGGGCAAGTCGCTTAAACATGACTGCCTAGCTCTTGCCACTCTTCTGTCTTAGAATTGGTACTAAGACAGAAGGTAAGGTTTTTAAAAATAATAACTAAATATACATAAAATGGATACCAATAAGCATGAGTTTAATTACTTTGAAAACTCAGAAGTTTGAATACTCCAACAGCAATTTTTCCCTTTTATGCAGAGAAATTTGACTAGATATCTTTACTATCTATCCATTTGAAGAGACAGTGCCATATCTTGGAAAGAATTCTGTATGGAGGAGAGTCAGAAGCCTCAGGTAGAAGTCCCCCCTTTCGCCTTACTAGCTGTGTTATGTTAGAAAAGATTCTTTATAAGTTTCCTCCTCATTAAAACTTCCCTATTTACCCCAAGGGTCATCAATAGGGATCACATAAGGCATTGTATGTAAAGTGTCCTGTGATTCCAAAGCTTTACCTAAAGGTCAGTTATTCTATAGCCCAAGGAGAAAAATAAAGAAGGAACATGTCATGGAGAACTAGGGAAGGAAGAGAAATGAGATGCAGCATGCACATTTTTATGAGATATTACAGAAAGCCACACAAGGCATTCCAAGTTTTCACACACAGACAGAGTCACACACACACACACACACACACAGAATCATGTACCTGTTTGTCTGAAGCTTTATAAATGAGTTTGGTGACATTAATATTTGTTCGGCTTTTATTTCAGGATTAAGCAGTAGAAGCTTTTCAAATACCTATAAGAGAGAAAGAGTTTTATTACCTTGAGGACCATCTGAGTCACATACATCTGTTTAGATTCCCTCATGGGGTGGGAGCCAAGAAAAGTGAGAGAACAGAAGGCTAGAGCAATTGTTTCGAGCTACTTACAATCAAATAATTATTGAATTTCTTTAACAGTAAACTGAACTTTTCAAATAGGAAGAAGATATGATAAAAACAACTGGACAGGCCACTTCTTTCCGTTCTTTATTACAATAGAGGTGGGACGGTTACGCCTCTAAGCAAGGACAAATCTGTAAAGAACACTCATTTGATATTTCTACCTACAGTTTTAGTTTTACTTAATAAGGTTTGCAAATGGCAGAGCTTTAGAAAGCTCGGGCAGAATGAGGACTTTAGTGTCATTCCAAATATGAAGCTTCTAACACCAAGACCTCCTTCTCCCCCACCCCTCTTCTCAATAATATGGTCTAAGTTCCATTCCCTTCATGTTAAGTGAACATCCTGATCATCACGGATACCTGCTCAGACTCTGATTTCCTGTTTCATCACTTCACTGCCTTATCTCATCCCTTTCCTATCTTGACACATTCTGACAGTATCTATAGAGATCCAGGCAAGTGGCAAGTAAAACCACCCTGAGATGAATTCAATCAAGCAGATAGTGAATCTTAAAACTCAGGCCCAATGCTTTTCCGCAAATGTCAGTAGCCTTACCTGGCTCCATTCCAACTTAGACTACGGTCGATCTGGATTCGGTATTGTTAACCCCTAGAGACCCAGGCTCTTTCAGTTGGCTTACTCATGTTTAATCACAAAGTTGTGCCACCAGACCAGTATAAATAACCCAGTACAATGACAGTGGAGAGACTGCCATCAGAAGTAGTACGGTGGAGAGGGTCTCAGATAGAAGTTTCAAATGCTGCCTCTCCCAATTATTACCTACATGACTATGGACAAGTTGCAGAACATTTTTGGACCTTAGTTTCTCTATTTGTAAAACAAAAACAGTAGAACTAAGTAATCTAATGTTCCCTTTAATTCTAAATCTCTGATCTTCTAACTTGAGTTCTGGTATCACCACCTATGATCTGTGAGTCCAGTTTTCTTATGTATAAAAAAGGATTTCTACCATATAAATGAATAGGTCTATTGTGAATATCAATTAAGGTAATATATGTAGAATGTCTTTATAATTGTAAAGAACTCCAAAAATGTTAGTTATCACTATTAATCCCCTGCTTGTGGAGGGAGGGGGGAATATGGGACTTTCTGATTCCCTCCTGTACTGTCTGCCCAAATCATTTGCCTGCATCATTATTTCTCTTTTCCACGGCACCACCTTCTTGATGACCCTCATTAACACATCCTTCTCCCAGGATATCATAAAGATATCTCAGAACAAACAAAGGCATCTGCTTTCAAAAAACATACTTGGAGGCCCATTCTCTCTGAGGCTCAGAAGCCAAACCAGGAAGGACAGAATTAGTAGTCAATGGAATAAAGGCAGGGAAATGTGGGGAGTCAGCTCATGAACCAGCTCTTGAAAGCTGATAGTTTAAAAAAAAGAAAGCAAATGCTATAAAACAAGGACTGATTTCTGGATTATCTAAACATAAGAAAGTAAAAGAAAAATGTTAAAAATGCAAATTAAACTTAAATGGTTGTTATGTGAACTAGCCCCCACTCCACCCCAAAGATCAGAGTTGTTAAAACATTTGCAACATCTCCCTAGATACAGTCAGGAGGTCTGGGTTCCAGGCCTAGTTCAGAAACTTATAAGCTGTCTGGCCACAAACATATCTTTCATCTCCTTTAGCCTTGGTTTAATGTTGTGAAGAAAGTACACTTTGAAAACCAGTATGGTAATAAACATGAAGGCAATTTATAAACCATAAAACCCCAATAAATACAAGCTATTTATTACTGTCATTACTATTCTCACCAGGGCCCAAGCCACTTATAGAGATCTATAAGAAAAGCATTCCAAGGGGGCATGGTGCATGGCAAGAGTTTCTGGGATAAGTTGATGAGAGCCATGGGGAGATTTTCTATTACACAGCACTTTGTAGCTTGCAAATCAATTTCATATACATATAGCTTATATACATATATAGTTGTTATTCTACATATTATAATGGATATTTATATGTGTGCATAAACATATACAAATCACCTCATTGGATTGCACAACAGTCCTGTGAAAAGAAATGACATTATCTTTGCTCTGTACATGAGACCAAGGTCCAGAGAAGGTAAATTTGTTCTCTAAGGTCAAACAAGTAATATGTGATAGCATGTAAACTCCTTGAAGGTATGGGGCATTTTGCTTCTCTCTTTGTACTTCCATGCCTAGGACCATGACCAGCAAAGAGTAAAATGCTTAATGAATGCCTGCTCATTAATTGACTTAATTGGCAGAACCAGATTTCAAATCTGGGTCTTCTAACTCCAAAGGCTAGCATTCTTTCCAGCTCTACAGTGGGGGGAAGCATATTTCATGAACCATTGGGTCCACTTTTGACAGTCATTAGACTCAGCCAGGTTTCAGTGAGGGTCTGGGTACACGGGCCAGAATTCTTTTTATTGTTATTTACATATCCCTCCCTTCCTCTCTCTCTCTTTCTTGCAATCAGGGCTAAGTGACTTGCCACAGATCACGCAGCTAGGAAATATCTGAGGCAGATTTAAACCTGTCTCCCCAACTCTAAGCCTGATGTTCTCTCCACTGTGCTATCCAGTTGCCCCTGCATATCTATTTCTAAAATACCTCTATTCCCAAGGAATTGGGAATTGGCATCCATTTCTTGTAAAACTCAGTCAGCGTGTGGGAGATGAAAAGAATTCTTTCCTAGAAATCTCCATTTGGAGAAGAAACCAGTGTTATCTCTGAGGAAGGGTCACTTCAGTTACTGTGCTCTCTGAAAATGAGCAACACTAAACCTGCTTTTTTCTCTGCTTCAGTGAATCTGTGATCTGTACCTCAAAATGAGCTCTTTCCATTTCTCTACTCCACTGACCCCACCTGCCAAGTGAAAGAGATCCTGTTTGGAGGGGCCCAAGCAGTATCTGTTAACAACCTTGTGCTTGGAGATTTGGCCAAATGTCAGGGCTGAAAAGGGCAGGAAATCAACTGCCCATTAACCAACGTCAAAGGTTTAGGCACTACTATCTCTAGAGATGACTGGCAAAGAAATAATACTTAGGAAAAGGATATTTCCTTTCCCTTTTCATTGCTATCATCACCATTACTATCACCTCCACTGCCATCTTCAGGACCATCAGTGCTTATTTGGACACAGAGATGCTCAGACATCCCAGAGAAGTACAGTAAATACCCTCTGCTTTCTGGCCTGGCCCAGCTGGGTATAAATGCCTGTTTGTGGGCAGCAGAGGGTAGTGAAAGTTCCTAAGCATGGTCTGTTATAAGGGAATCATTCCAAAATGGTCAGGGAAGGAGACATAGGCAAGAACTATCAAAGAAGGAGCAAGTCTCGGGCAGTATATTTAACTGGAATTCAGTCTGTAACAGTGTAGGAGAGGAATAAGATAAGGGGTTATTGACAAATGTGTCAGGAAACATGGAAATCCAGCAGGGCTCAGCTGATCTATGCTTCAAAGACTGGCTCTGCTCCTTTGTATGAGCGGTTAGAGAAGGCTCCCTCCCTGCTCGCCTAGGTCTCCTCCAAAGGCCAACTCGGCGCCATCTCCTATATGAGGTGTTTCCTACCTCCCCTAGTTATTAGCATTCTCTCCCTCCTGAAATTACTTTTTATATAATCAACCAACAAGCATATATTAAGAATATGTTCTGTGCTTATTTTTATTTATTATTCATTCATTCATTTTTAGGTTTATTTATTTAGTAGTGCTAGGTAGATATTGACAATACAAAGGCAAAAATGCTGACAATCTCTGCCCTCAAAGAGAACTCTTTACTAAATGGTTGGCATGGAATAAGTACTTAATTAATGCTTTATCACTTGTTCGTTTTATCAGGGGAAACAACAGGTACACACAAGAATATACTACATACCTGGTTCTAGGGGGATGGCACAAGGAGGCAGCTGTGGCTGGGGCAGGAAAGAGGGACTAGCTTTTAGGGGTGGGATTAGGTAGGATCTCAGGAAAAATAGGAGGTAAGGCTTGAGTGAAGCTCTGAAGGAAACTAAGGATACTAAAAGGCTGAGGTAAATACAAATGTTTTGTATTTACTTACTTTGTGTATATATTGTATCCTCCCAGGAAAGAGTGAATTCCTTGAGGGAAGGACCTCAGGTTTTTGTCTTTGTGCCCCTGGCCTAGAAGAGAGGATGGTTCTTAAGAAATATGGGTTGAGGGGCTGCTAGGTGGATTGAGTGAGGATCAGGCCTGGAGTTCAGGACCTGGGTTTCAATCTGACCTCAGACACTTTCTAGAAGATGTATGACCCTGGACAAATCACTTAACTCCATTAGCCTAATCCTTGGCCTTCAGTCTTAGAATTGTTAGGTCAACAGAAAATAAGAGCTTAAAAAAAAAGAAAAGAAAAGAAAAATGGTTGAAGTGAAAAGATAAGCAGCAAAGGGATGGATACTTTTTTCATTGCTTAAGACTTTTCACCTTTTCAGGTTCCAACTTCAGTGAAAGGAAAGCACTTCAAGGATAATGTTTTGTTTCATTTTGGTTTCTGTTTTTGGTCTACATATCCCCAGTGTCGGACACACAGTAGGTGCTTACTACACATTTGTTAAACTGAATCACTAACAAGCCAAGACCTACTACTGAGAAACAGACTCCTTGAATAAAATATTAGGTCTGGAAAGGAACTTAGCATCAAAGCCAACCTTGATTTTGACAGACTGTCAAACTAGGGTACAGAGACAAATTAATGTGCCCAAGGTCTCACCCTCAGTTTATCTTTCTAGGCTGACTGCTCATTATTCCCCCTCACAAGCTCTACATTCTGACTTGTCTGGCCTCTTTACAGTTCTCCATACACAGAATGCTATCTTCCACCTCTGTCTGTGTGAAATCTGTCCTCTATATCTGAAATGCCCTTCCTCCTCATCTCCTGGTTTCTTATCAAGTGCTACCTCCTTTAAAGGGCTTTTCTGATTTCCCCAATTGTTAGTACCCCTATCCAAATCGCTTGGTACTAATTTGTATATATGTATTTATTTATCATGTTATCCTCTCTACCCCAGGGGGGTAAAATGTAGGTTCAGTAGGGGTAGAGACTAATTCACTTTTGTCTCTGTGTCCCTAGAAAATAGTGATATGTCTGTTGCAGAGTAGTTGCCATAAATTCTTACTGATAGTACAGAAAAAAATTAAGTGCAAGGATTCAGAGGCAACATAGCAAAAAGCACTGCCTTCTGAGCATGTAACCCGGATCCTAGAATTGAAATGGATGATCCATATGATTCAGCTTTGAAATTCTGTGAAACTAGTGGGGCAGCTGGGTAGCTCAGTGGATTGAGAGCCAGGCCTAGAGACGGGAGGTCCTAGGTTTAAATGTGGCCTCAGACACTTCCTAGCTGGGTGACCCTGGGCAAGTCATTTAACTCTCACTGCCTAGCCCTTACCACTCTTCTGCCTTGGAGCCAAGAAAGGAGGTAAAGGCCCTAAAAACAAACCAAAAATAAATAAATAAATAAACAAACAAACAAACAAACAAACAAACAAACAAATAAATAAATAAA
Organism: Gracilinanus agilis; assembly: GCF_016433145.1. Lineage (NCBI taxonomy): Eukaryota > Metazoa > Chordata > Mammalia > Didelphimorphia > Didelphidae > Gracilinanus > Gracilinanus agilis. Next base: position 66,132,819 of record NC_058130.1, read on the forward strand.
TGGATGGCTGGATGGTCAGGTAGTCAGATAAATAAACACATAAATATATACATACATACATACATACATACATAAATGAAATTCTGTGAAGCTAAATGACTCTCTACAAGAGTCTATAGTCAGGAAACAAACATAATAAAGGATCTCATACCCTTAATCACCATTTTCATTGCCCTTATCCCAAAACTTATCTACTATATCCATGTGCCCATAGGATCACTCTGTAGCACAGCTCCAAGGAATATGAGCTTCATGGAAAACTACTGAGATTAGCCATGTTCTCTCTGAGCCACAGTTTCGTGAGCTGTATAACTGAGGAAATAATCCTGCTTCTTGGGATCAAATAAGATCCTATCTGGAATCCTTAAAGCACTGTACAAATGTCAGGGATGATGATGATGATGATGATGATGATTATAGTTGTAATTTATATAGTACTTTACAGGACTTGAATTCAAATTTCCTCTGCTACACAAAAGACATGACTGGTATTTGCTGTGAGTACATTAGCATCTAACCACTATCATGACTTACTCATATAAGACTAAGTGGGTCTATAAGGCAAGCAATGAACTGGCCTACAATGTCCAGCTTTCCATGGTTTATCCTCTATTTCAGACAGCCAAGGAAGAAAAACATACAAGCAAAGAAGGAAATATTAATTACTCCTCCCCCCCAGCCCCACCCCCCAGCTTCTTGGTAGCTGGGTTACTGAAGGACTAAACCAAAGAGTTCCTGGGCTAGAATTCCCACAGGTAAGAAAGATTGGGTCAGTCATAATCCCATTCCCTAAGTGGGAGAAGACCTCTGAGCTCCTCCAACCCCAAATTAAGGCAGGAATCCTCTCTATAACATCCTTGGCAAACTAGCCTCTGCTTAAAAAAAAAAAGTGAGAGGAATTCACTGATTTCTGAGACAGCCCACTATGTGACTGTTGCCCTCATTGGTAAGCAGTTTGTCTTTACCTTTAGCCAAAGCCTGACTCTCTTGTAACTTCCCCCCTTCATCCTACTCCACCATTTGGGCGTATATGTTGTGATGTCCATCTCCTTCCACTACAGAAGAAGTCGACTCCCTTTTTGATATGACAACCCTTCCCATACCTGAAGACAGTGATCGGATTCCTTCTCCCCAGCTTCAGACACCCCTAGATCAACTTCTTGTGCTTGCCACTTCCCTCTCATGTGTCCTTGTATTTACCTGGATTTGGATTTCATCTGAAAGCTCTTTTGCCATGCCAAAGAGCTGTCCTTTGGAGGGGTCCAGGGCTTTGACCACAACCTTCAAACCAGTTCTCCCCTTCACTCGGCCATAAACACTCATCGCGAAGTTATATTTGGATGGCAGCCGGAGAGAAGCCTGGAACATGAGTAGCAGAGCCAATATAATTAAAGCAACAATCCTAATCGACATTCTTTCAAAAACAGTACTTTCTGGTTTCTGTCTAAAGGAGTAGGCCTTTTTCAAACACCAACTTCAAACCCTTTCAGGGTATAGCCTAGGACCCAAGTGGCCCATCATGGTTCTGGTGCCAAAGAGCTAGTCTGGTCTTTGCTTTCTGTTCCTATTTCTTTCTTCCTATTTCTTTCTGGTTGAGATAGCTCATGAAATCATGAAAAAAATAAACTCCAAAGTAATGAGAAAGAGCAGTCACCAGTAAAACAAAGACAAAATTAGAAATCCCACTCTCTATTCCAAATTGCACATTACCCCAGGTACTACCCCTGGAGGCAGATTAAGATAGTAAGAATAATGCTAGATTTGGAATCATGAGACTAGTGTTCAAATCCTGGCTGACTCTCCTTTACTATGTGATGTGATCAAATCAGCTAAACTCTCTGAGTCTTATTTTCCTCATCTAGAAAATAAAGACAATAATGTTCTGTGAATAAAGGGCATTGCAAACCTTAAAGAATGATAAAAGCTTAAGCTAATATTAGTTTTTCCAGATTCAGTTTATAAGAACTTAACCACATAGAAACAAGGATCAAACTCAGAAATCTCTAAAAAGAGAAACCCTAGCTTTTGATTCCCTTGTATCTCTGATTTACAGATAGGATGCCTCCTATTTATTCATTTTTCCCACTATGCTGGGAACTAAGCCCAAAGCTGTGAGGATTGAGGGCCTCTTCTCGGTCATCTGTTGGCAACATGGTGACCCTAGTGAGGCATAGATAAATACCTCATTATGTCTTGCTCTGATGTCCAGGATGTCTCTCTTGGTGACAGACCAGTGAAAAGTTAGCCCTGGGATGGCATTTCCAAAGGAGAAAGGACTTTGGCTGTTGGTGATACCTGTGACATAGACTGGCATCTAGAAGGGGAGAGGACAAGATGTACCACTATTAGAAATGAAATGAGACATAAAACAGAAGATAAGTTCATAAGTATTTACATTTTTAGCATAACACAAAGCCATGTTATAGGAGAGGCACTGTGGCCCAAGTGGATTGAAAAGTGGCCTTAAAGCCGGAAAGTCCTAGATTCATGTTCCACCTCTGAAATCCACTGGCTTTGTGACTCTGGGAACTAAGCAATTCACTAAGACTATTCTGCTGACCTACATTGGGAGAGGATGCTTCCACATTTGGGACCTCCCTATACCAATGAAATCATAAATTCAGGACTTAATCCTATATCTAACACAAAGCAGCCCTTGAATATAAACTGTCCTGTTTTGTTCTCAATTGCTTGGTCTCTAAGTATGATTCCTAATCTGCAAGCTTGTTGAGGACAAGGACCATGACTTTTCCTCATTTTTTACTTCTCCCCATTGCTTTACTGCTATTTCTCCCCCACTTCTCCAGGGTCTAACCCAGGGGTAGGAAAACTGTGGATACTCAGTACTTAATGGTTGAATTGAACTGAATTTGGGGGGATTGAAAGGCAGAGGCAAACCCATATTGGTCATTGTCCTCCACCCCCTTGACCATGTCCCAGGGAAAGGAATGAAGAACAAAACCTAACTCAGTTAATTCTATCTTCATTTGATCCAAGAGAGGTAAAAAGGGAAGTTTTATCCTTTTGATTTTGCTTTGGTTTAAACCAAAGCATTTACATATCTACCTACTCCCTGAGAAATTAAGTACAAAACCCAACAGCAATAGAAAAAGAGTATCAGGATCCCAAATCCTTGAACCCAAGATGCTCTAAAGAAAAAGGTGGGTTCTTGAAGCTGGTAAAGTTGGTTAATAAGATCCTCCAACCATCATCACTACCCTTAGCTCACTTCTCTGAGAACATGGAAGTAGAACAAGAATATACTCTAAGGATCCTTACATCTTTAATATTCTATGGTTCTGTGACCCCAAACTAATAAACTAACATGAGGAATAAGATTATACCTAACAGCATGAAGGAATGAAAGGGATCAACACATACACCCTTCATCTTACCTGGGTCCCAGTCTTCATTCTTGTGATGGGAGCTCGAATTCTCACAGCCTTGAGATACACCACCTCCACGTCTACTCGATCCTTTTAAAGAAAAGGTTTAGAATCTCTGAATGGCACAAAGGCCATTAAGCAGGCTTGGGGTTAAGTCATAGGGCTGAAGGGTGTGGGCCCAGGGTCTGGTACTTGTCATCAAAGGAGGCCAGGAGAAGGAACCATTCAACTGGATTGTATAGTTAGGAAAACTGGGATACAGGACCCAGGAGACACAGTATTAGTAGTGGACTGTGGTCAGACCTCCTAATTGCCAGCACTGGATTCAGCTGGAGCTATCTACCTGCCTACCTCCCCTTTCATCTGTTCTGAGATTTTAAAGGTTCCTTTTACCACCGTACTCCAACTCTAATGGAGATACAGATCTGTAAAGAGGGAAAATGGTTTATTCAAAGTATCACTGTAAACAAGACTAAATATTCAGAGCTGGAAGGGATCTCAAATGACACAGATGAAAGGAGACTTCACTCTTTTTACTTGGTCCCTTTTTCTCATCAAATTTCTAACAGTTTCAAATGAGACAGGTAACCTTTTAAAAATCAAGGCCTTGAGGATAAAGAGAATTGCATGCTTCAAATAAAAATCAATTCCAAAACATATCTTTTTTAAAAAACTAATCATTTATACCAGTATGTTAAATCCTATTCCAAAATGAATTCCAAAATGATAAACTATCTAAATATATATAATCAACCTATGAAAAATGTAGAAAAATGAATGGATACATTTTCAAAATTATGTCTAGGATGGTGGTGGGATGGCAAAATGTAGAATTCTTAACCAAAAAGAGATAGAGAAGATGACAGCAGATAACACAGTTTTGATGACATGAAATAGAAATGCACAAACAAAATCAATGTAGCTAGGATAAGAAATAAAACTGTAGACTGGGGGGGATCTTATCACACATCTCTGACAAAGGTCTGATATCGAAGCTATATAGAGATGAAACACAAATGCATAAATATCAAGTCATTCCTTAAAAATCATTAGTCAAAGTACATGAGCATACAAATCTCCAAAGGAAAGTTGTATACTCTTAACTGTCATATGAGAGATTGTGCCAAATCACTAATAGGAAAAATACAAATGAGAAAGTACTCTGAGGTTTTACTTTATGTCCAGCATATTGGCAACGATGGAAATGGTCAATTTTGGAGGGGCTGTAAGAAGATTCATAATGCTGATAATGGAGATATTAATTTGTCCAACAATTCTGAAAAATAATTTGCAATTCTATTTTTAAAAAGGGGACTAAACTGTGCTTCCCCTTGGATCCAGAGATCCCCCTGCAAAGTATGTACCCTGAAGAGATAAAAGACAGAAAGTCCTTCTATGCATGTCAAAATATTCATAGCAGTATTTTCTTTAATAGCAAAGATCTAGAAACCAAGAGGATACCTATCAATTGGGAAACAGCTCACATATAAACTGTGACATATGAATATAATGAAGTATTATTGTGGAATATTTCTATTTTTCCTGGGATATGCACACCATGGAACAGATACTTATATTGGGAATGCTATAATTTTGCTTGATGAAACTCAATAAACAGAGGGGAGAAATGCAGCAACCTGATATTTTCAACCCTAATGCCATCTTATTCTACAGGTCAATTTCTAATCTCTCTTCTTAGTATAATTAAATCTCTCCACTGGTGGAAGGATACAGTAAAAGAGCTTCATTTCTATGGCCCTATTTCAAACCTGTTTCTCAACCAAGTCAAAAAACCTAACACATGTCCAATTGAAAACCCACTATAATTAAGCATGAAAAGAAAAAAAAAAGCTTGGGAGAAAAGAGAGCTCCTAATAATCCTCCTAGAATGGCCAGGTTCTGTTTGCCCCCCACTTCCTCACTTTTTTAGAAAGGAACCTGAGTTATAATTGGGGGCAACCAGATGTAGAAGAAGAGATAGAAGATTGCTCTCAAGGCAAACAGTGGAATTTGGGGGAAATTTCCCAATGCATAGCAAATCTTAGTTGACCTAGTAATGAAAAGATATAGCCTTCTAAATTCTTCCCCAATAGAAGCAGGAGATTATTTTGGGATGTTTGAGTCTCCGAACCATGACCCTATAATGCATGCTGGGGCCGAAGGACCACTATGTCTTTATTTTAACAGGTATATTAATGAACAAAAGGAAATCGGAATCACTTAGCTAGTCTGGCTTTTGCAAATGTCACGTGCCTTTTGATTGACTAAATATTTGTTCATGAAATATATTCTTTTTTCCCCAGGAGCATAAAACCAGGCATAAAATCTAGTCAATGCTCAATTATTCATGCTAATGATAGTCAGGTCTAGCAAGATTCACTAAAATGGTGTGGATAATCTATATATACTCTCCCACCAAAATTTCCACGAGGATTATTAAATTTAAAAAAGCAAAGCAGACAGGTGAATTTTAGTTCTTTTTCCTTTCTCTGTTTAGCCCTCCATGGACATGCTGATGACCTAAAGGTCAGTGAAAAGAGGAGGAAGAGAAAAAGGACAAGAAGTAGTATTCGGCAATAGTCCTGAGATAAAAATATTGATGGGTTACATTACCTGAGACACTATGATAACTTTTCCAGTCTCTGCATCAACAGCTTGAACAAGCCCTGATACTGTCCCATTGCCAACGGTGAGGCCCCTGACCAGACCAGTGCTGTTCACTGACGCAATCCTCTCATCACTGATGGAGAAAATGATGTTGGATTGAGGTTGGGGACCTCCTTCTGAAGTGATCTGGAGTTGTGGAAAACAGCAGTGAGCAACAGCAGCATCTCCTCCAGTCTTGCTCTGCTCTAGTTAATACTTGTATAAATTTCCATTTTGCAGATATGACAGGTTTATTATAGACAGCAACTCATCTTCAGAGAGCTGACACTTATTTTGCTGAAAGTATGTTGACTGCATCCAATTTAAGCCTCTACTCTGACAACATGTTATAACAGAAAGGCGGCCAAGTGTGGACATGTCTGAGGGTTGGAGAATCTGGGGACAGGGAAAACAGCCCTTCACAGAGGGGCATGGATACAGCCCAATCTATGTCCTCATCAGAATCCAGCACAGAAAGACGAGAGGAGTATGAAGGGTTAGTGAGTGGCATCCACCGAACACAATGTCACAAAAGCACTCTACTTCTGGGGTAGGATCACCTTAAAGCAAGCAAAAGAAAACTGATTCTCACCTGCATCATTGCACCAATTATCAAAGTAACTTTTCTTGGTATCAGTCTGAAGGGAGGAAAAACCTGATGGTGAAGAAAGAAATGAAAACAAGTGGCCTTATGTTCTTGTCTCAAACCATTTCAGCCAAAGCTCAGTCTGGCAGTGTAAATCCTGAAAAACCAATCTTTAGACTCCTATTTTAAAGTGTTCACAGTGAAAAAAGCAATGGATCTGGAGTCAGAGGACCTTTGGGCCTTCCATTTCCTACTTTGTGACCTTTGGGCAAGTCATGTAGGGTAGTACATGAATAACTCTCTCTCTCTCTCTGGGCCTCAGTTTCCTCTTCTACAAAACAAAGGGGAACAGACTTGATAACTTCTAGGGTCTCTTTCAGCTCTAAATTTGTGATCCTATGATTTAATGCATATCAGTCCCCTTTACATAATCCATATTAAAAACCCCAAATGATCTACTCAGTGTTTGCCAAACTCAGCATCATTTGTCTCTGTAACTTTGCACAGGATGTCACATAAGGATATAATACACCCCTTCCTTTCATCTACCCATTAGAATTTTTGGCATTCTTAAAGGTATAACTTACATACCCCTTCCTCCAGAAAGTCTTCCCTGATGCTCCCAGCTGTCAGTGCCCTTTTTTCAAATGATCATGTCTATACCAATTTGTTTATGTGCTGTATGCATGCATTAGAATGTAAGTTCCTTGAGGGCAGAGGCTGGTTTTCATTTTGCTCATGTATCCCTAGTGCCTAGAGAAGCAGTGTGGGAGGAGTGGATAGAAGGCCAGCATCAGATTCTCGATCTGGGTTCATGTCCTCTCCCTGCCACATGTTGGCTGTGTGATCCCAGGGGCATGTTCTATGCCCCTAAGCTTGTCTCTAAAGCTATACATCACAGAAAAGATGCTGCTCTGAATTACCTAAAGGAATTTCCTCACTTGGAGTCTCCTCAGACACACTGATGAAATCATAGATCTGGACCAAAATGAAAAACAAAGACGCCAATGCCTACTGAAGTTCCTTGCACATAACAGACACTTACTAACTGATGGCTGGATTGGATGGATAATTAACAATTCCCCACACGTACCCCCAAAGCAAAAGGAAGGTAATCTTTGCAAAATCACCCTGTCAGAACAGCTGCACGTTCCCAAATTACTTTCATGCTTCAAAAGAGAATAATAACAATCTTTCACATATGCATAGTTGATAAATTACTTTGTATTTCTTTTTTTCACAACTTGTATTTACTTCTTTGTATATATGTATCCCCTAAATCAGGGACTTTTTCTCTTGTTTGTTCTCTCCCCCTGCTTTGTATCCTCTGGGTCCAGCACAGTGCGTGGCACATTGTAGGTTTAAAAAAACATATGTTGAATTGATCTGAACAAACTGATTTCACACTCGTTTTTGTTCACTCTCATTAATGAGCCAGGGCAGACAAACTGAGGTTTTCTTAGATCCTGGCTGGCCTATGACACTTGGGACAATTGCAATGCAATACAACCTCATTACATTCAGCTCCCACGTGACTCTCTGTTTTGTTCAGGCCAGTCTAGTATTGTACCTCTCACGTCTATAACCCATAATATACATTATATGTCATCATATATTATGCCACGTATGTACATATATTTATATACTATAACCTAAAATAATTTTCTCCCTTTTCTTGAATTCTTCCCAACGTTTCATACTGATATAATGTCTTAAAATTGTTTTATTTTTAAATCAAGTTCATATCTGCTGGTTTTGTTTGCTAAACTATGTTATATAAGCTCTTTGATGGTACTCTTTGGTTTCTATCTTTCTTTGTATTCAATTGAATAGCATTTAACTAGGTACCCACTAATATGCTAGGTGCTCAGGATACAGAGACAGAATGGGAAAAAAACCCATCTCTGCCCTTCAGAAAATTGCATTCTACATGAGGGAATATAACAAATATCTAAAGGGAAAAATATATGTGTGTTTATTTGGATAGGGAATAACAGTAGCAGCTAGGAGGTCCTGAAGAGGCTTCTGGAAAAAAGTGGCATCTATGCTGGGGCTTAGAGGAAGCCAGAGATTCTAGAAGTCAGAGTTAAGAAGGCAATACATTCTGAGCTTGAGAGAGAGTTCATGAAAAAGCCAGAAGCTAGAATGCCGATTTCTGTGACCAGCTGGCAAGTAGGACACAGAGTTTGTGAAGAAGATTAATAAACCTATAAAAAGTAAGCTGATGTGAGATTGTGAAAGACTTTAAATGCCAAGTGAAGAGACACAGACTGGACCTGGGATTTTATTGTAGAAGGAACTCTAAGATAAGGAAACTCTCTCTCCAAGAAAGGCCAGTACCTCTTAGTAATTTCTGAAGACAGCGGCCCATACTACCAAGACATTCAATGACTTTCCCAGGATCCCATAGTCAGTATGTGTCAAAGGAAAAACTTGAACTCAGGTTTTCACAAACTCAAGGATGGCTTTCTAAGCCACTACACCATACACTGCCTCTTACTAAACCAAGGGGTTTGTAATCTTTTGCAGAGATAATAGAGAATCCCTAAAAGTTCTTGAGCATTGATAAGCTCAGACATGATGTTGAATGAATGAATGTTGTAGAATCAGAGGATTTACCATTAGAAAAGACCTATCATCCATTTCAACTTCTCCTTTTACAAAGGAAACTGAGGGAAGGGAAGTGACTTGTACCAGATAACAGATAGCAGAGTTCAGAATTTGAATCCAGATTTTCTGATTCCAAATGGACAACTCTTCCTATTTGCTCTATGCTCTTCATAGAAGATATCTTTGTGGTAGAACATAATATTTTATATGAGAGTATTATTTATCAGGAGAAATGCATCCCATTCCACTAGAAATGGTTTCATCTGGAGAAGCAAACCAAATCAAATTATCTATCAAAAAAGTCCAGCAACACATCATGAGGCAGGGGAGAGAGAGCTGGGTGGGGAAGAGCCAGGCCACAAGTTCTAATCCTAGCCCTTCCACTAACTCACAGGCCAGCCTTGGCTTAATAATGTCCCCTCTTGGGGCTATGGTTTCTTTACCTATAAAAAGAGGGCTTTGGACTACATTCTCTCCAAAGTCCCTTTGGGCACCACATTTATGAATAATTCATCACCAGCTTCTGGATGACACTTGAGCCCTCCAGAAGATGCTACAGTAAACAATTAGAGGTGATTTCTTGGCCAATATCATTACAACCTAGAGCACCTGGGATATAAATGGGTATGCACAAGCTCCCTGGGGAGTTCCTCCTGAGTGTGAGCAGCTGCACAATCATTTTTACACAAACGCTTCTCTTCATCAGGGATGCTCAGTCCTTTCTGTTTCGAAAGGGCTACAGACATTTTTAAGGGGTTTAGTTTTGTTCTGCAGAGATCTAATGGAAGTGGGCAAAATCAGGTTTTCCCCCAACATCCATGTCTGCATCAACTCCACCCTTTTCTAGCTAGCAAATGCAACAGTGCCTGCCAGTCACAAGGTAGCATGTTCCTTAGGTCTAATTTGCCTGTGCTGAAAATTGCTAGAGTTGCTTACAATGTACTTCCTGCACTTGCTTAGGCTGTGGGCTTTTTATTTTTAAAAATCATTTATTAAGTGCCTGTGCATGGGAGGAACACATGATAATGTACTTATTTGAACATACTCCTTCCTCTCTAGAGCTTGATGTACTGTGGAGAGACACACTGAGAGGCAGTACATCCCTCAAGCCTAATGCTTCTTCCATTGGCTTTCTTTCTCCTAAATCAGCCTTATTGCTTGCTGGCTCCAGCTTCCTCTGGGGTCTGTTAAAAGTCCACATTTTACAAAATGGGCATTACCATGTACAAAGGACCATGCAAATGAGGAAATGATGATCATCTGTTTGCTTCATTTTTCTAAGCAGCTGCAATATTTTAAAAATCATAAAAATCTTAATCCGCTTGACTTTTATCTTAAGCCCATCCAAACAAGCCCTTGATGATGTGACAGCATGCCAAGTGTCACTCCTTACCTCAATTTGCTGTGGAGCAGAGTTGATTTTTTGCCCAACTTTATCAGTCACGGTTGCTGTCAGGCTAGTCTGCCCGATGGCTGCCCCATGGACTAGAAATGTGGCAGTATAGTCATCAAAAGCTTCGCCGAGGGCTCTGACATAGAGGAGATAGAGGATGAAATAGAGACCATTAAAACATATGAATTCTCTGTAGGGACACGGGGGGTTGGCATCACACTGATATCCCTCCTCCCTATCTGAATCTTGCTGAGTGTGTCCAGGTCCCATTTTCAGGAGCCAGTGCTAGACATAAAGCCAAAAGGATTCCAATATTTCAGGTGTCCATGAAGGAAACTCACTCTAATGTGACAATCTGGGATGCTGCTCGGAGTCTTAAGTCCATGAAGGAGAAGTACTTGGTCAGAAAAGGCTTCTTGGAGAAATCCAGCACTCGGACATATGCCTTGACACTTTTCCCAATCTCCACCTGCAATACATAATGGCTAAATTATTGATGCTTCCCATAGAAGGACTGCAATTTCCAAAGTGAAGAAAGTATAGACCTTGATAACATCCTGACTTCTCAAAGTAAACATGGAGTAATTTATAATACAGATTTATAAAGATAGAGAAGTTGCATAGAATACATAGTGCTCCCTGAACTGACTGACTCATGAATCAGGAAGACCTAGGTTTATTCATCTCCCCTCTCTGAATCCTGGGTCTTAATCCTGGATAAGTCACTTCACCTTTTAGTTGCCACCAGAAAGGAATTTCCTCATCCAAAGTTCCCTATACAAAAGAAATCAAAGATCTAGCAAAATATGAAAATCATCTAATGAAATCTTAGGTCATACAATAAAGCTTTATTAATTAGAGTTAATTAAAATATGTCAATTTAGACAATTTCCGTGGTGAAGAAAACATCATAAAGGGAAAAAAATCTTTGCAAGACTTTATATTCTAGTCAATGCAACAACTAGACAAGACTCAAGAGGACTGATGAAGTGTGTTCCCATTGCCAGACAGAGTGGTGAGATACTCCAGGTAGAGAAGGAAAAATTTATTTTTAGATATGGCAAGTATATGGATGCATTTTTTTTGGCTAAGCTTACTTGCTAAAAGGATTGTGTTTTTCCATTTTCTACTTGGTAGGGATAAGGGAGCTAGTAATAGTGGTGGCAAGAAAAGAAAAGAAAGACAGTAGGGTCAGCAAGCATTTCAAAATTCACTGAAGAGAACAGAAGGCAGTTCTGAAAGACACAAAGGCAAGTAGGACAGTTTTGAAAGTGATATGTTCAATATATCATATGCTTTGAAAAAACAAAATATCTGTAATAGATTCAACATTTCATGTATAATTATTTTTTCATTCTAGTTTATGTACAGAAATGTTCATTTTTAGAGGTGTTTGTTAAATTTAAAATGTTTAAAAGCTAAATAAAAGAATATATTCACTTGGAATTTGTAAGAATTCCCCTAAATTGTTCTGCCATACCCTTTAGTGTCCTGAAGTCTCAAAAGGAGCCAAGAGGATGAGAGGCAGTTTAAAAGACAAGGCTATATCAACAGGAACAAAGTGTACACATCTGGGAAATGCTCTGATTCCCTATACTTTGACCAAACAACATGTGGAATATACATGTAGAGAATTCTAGATCTTAAATGTTAGAAGGGATATTGATAAGCCATAATGAATTCTGAAGTACACATGGTGCAGAAATTCAAAACCATATTATAGAAAGATGAATTGAAGGAAGTAGAAATTGTCAGATTATGAAAGAGAAGATTTGAGAGTAGAGGGTGGGAAACTGGTTTAATCATTTAAAAATATAACTGAAAGACTGTGGGGGGAAAAAAGAAGCCCTGAGGTTAATGCGAAGAAGTTTTGGGGAGAGAGAAATTGGCTCACTATGAAGAAGACTTTTCTAACATGTAGAAGTGCCTCAAAATGAAATGAGCTATCTCAGTAGGGAGTAAGGTCCCTATTACTGAAGGCCTTTAAATAGGGATTGGATAACAACTTATTATAGAACAAATATACAAAAAGATAACTAAGATTAGTACATGGGTGATATAGACCAAATCAGGATTTGCAGATGGGATCCTTGAAAAGGAGTGCCATCTGAGGGTTTGAAATCAAAGAGGGAAATGCTGGGAAAAGTTGCATGTATGCCTTAGAGTTCATGGAAATATATTTTTAAAAATCCTAGGAAAAGATAAGTAAAATCCTATGGCCTAAGACTCTAAGAGGGAAGAAGGCCCAGGAAGAATTGGCAGAAGCTGGAATTTATCATGCCATAACCGCAAATGATTCTGCTAAACAAGAAAAAGGAGAGGTGTCTAGAGAGTCCATTGTGGCTATACAATGTGCTTAACTGGCAAGCTCAGATTTTCAAAGGAAACATATAAAGGATGGAAGCACGGTCAGGTAATTGAAGACATATACGACGAGTGGCACTTACATAGTTCTATAAGAATAAAGGCCAGAGTGGTTAAAGACTAGAATGAAATGAGCCTTCTGATAAATACTAAGGACAACAAAAGGACTTTTTTATCCATACTAGATGAAAGAGAAAGAACAAAGGAAGAATATTACTACCATTTGGAGTGGAAGGAAGGATGATAATAGAGTATGGATCATAGAATCCTGGATGCAGAGCTGGAAGAGAAATTAGAGGCCACTGTGTCCAATCATTTTATTTTATAGATGAGGAACTGGGATCTCAAAAGGTTAAGATTCTTCCCCAGGATATGGTCAGTGTTTGAGGTAGGATTTGAACCACTGGTTGTCCTGGGTGTTTTATTAAGAAAGGATCATAAGATTATACATTTAAAAACAGGAAAGGAGCTCAGGGGTCATCAAGTCCAACATCTCCATTTTATAGACAAGAAAACTAAGACTTAGAGGGGTTAAGTGACTTGCCCCCAGTCACGCAATGAATGAATGTCAAAAATGAGATTTGGACCCAGGCCAGTACCTTTCCACAGTATGATGCTGCCTTTCAAGAAGGAAGTCTTAATCAAATGTAATGTTATTTTTCTCAACCGATAAGAAAGATTTTCAGAAGAGGAAGAAAAGAAGAAAAGTGGCTGGTGAAGAATCAAAATTCAAAATAAATGAAAGAGTGAGGAGAGATAAGAATTACAGAAGTTCAGAAGACTGAGAAAGAGAAAACGTGTAGGTCATTTGGGTAGAGAAGGTTTCATGGAGAAGCAGCAGCAAATGAATAGTGCCAGGAAGCCTAAAAGGAAAACTTTTCAGGCTATGCAACATAGCAAACTTTTTGAGCAATCTAAAATTTTTCAAAAGTGCCCATTCATTTACAAACAACAAACAGTTTTTCTATATTTATTAAAGCAATCACCCTAAATAATTCTGCTGGATAGTTCTTTGTTGGCTTACTTCCAGCGCCTCTATGTACTTTCAGTGACAAAATTTCATTCTTCTAAAAATATTCCATAGTTCAGGGTTTGTGCTAATTCAGTCCATATTATTATGGTTTATGCTATCACCATTAAAATTTCACCGAGAACCAACAATGCACTAGTCCCAGGGGAAAATAACCAGCCAAGTTCCCTGACCAGCTGGCTTTCAATTTAAATAAACTACTAGACATAAATTCTCACTCAAGGCTAATAGGAGGGAGAACTGTACAGAATTCACAGCAAAATATATCGTCAATAGAAATGAATAATTCTGACATAAAACCATTTATTTGCATCAGTTGAAAGAGTGAAGATAAAAAGAGTGCTTGGAGCCCACTTTCACTGCCAGGCAATTAAACAATCAATGAATTAATAAGCATTTATTAAATGCCTAATGTGTGTCCAGCTCTATGGTGGGTGCTGTGGATACAAAAGCAAAAATCAAACAGCCCTTTTCCTGAAAGCATCTCACATTCCACTGGGGGAGAAAATATGTCATTATACAAGAATACACAAGATAAATACAAGCTAATTTGGTGGTGGAAGGCACTAGCACCTGTTTGGGAAGGAGGGAATCAAGATATGTAGAAGATAGCTCTTAAGTTGAACTTTGATGGAAATTAGGGATCTTAAGAGGCAGAAATGAAAAGGTGGGGCATTGTAGGCATGAGGAATAGCCTATGCAAAGGCATGGAGTAAGAGATGGAGCACCATGCATTCTTAGAACAGCAAAAAGTCAATTTAGCCAGATTGTAGATTGCATTAAAGGGAGTAATACATAATAATGCTGGAAAGATTGGTGAGAGTTAGGGCACATAAGGCATTAAATGGATATCAGAGGAGTTTGTCTTTTATCCTAGAGGCTATAGGGAGCTGCTAGACTTTACTGTGTAGTATGACAAGATCATACATGTACTTTGGTAAAATCACTAATGATAGCTATGTGAAGGATGGATTGAAGAGTGAAGACTTGAGATGGGGAGCCTAATTGATAGCTCATTGCAATTATCCAAGAGAAGGTGGTAATAAGGGTAGTAGCCACATGATTAGAGAGAAAGGAATGGATATGAGGTGCTGGGGTGGTCAAATAAACAAGACTGGACAACTGAGTAGACCTATGGAGTCCAGGATGGGGAGACATGGATAACTCCAACTTTGAGGGTTTGGGTAACTAGAAAGATAGCGGTAGCTTGGACAGAAATAGAGAAGTAAGAAAGTGGGTTGGGTTTGGGATAAAAAGACTATTGAGTTTAGCTTTGGAAATCTTGAATTTGAGAAGCTTACAGAGTATTCCATTTGAAATATCCAATAGGCAATTGGAGATGCTTGACTATAGCTCAAAAGAGAGATGAGGGCGGTATATACATCTGGGATTTGTCTACACTGAGAGGATAATCAGACCCATGGGAACTGATGAGGAGTTGAGGAATGAGAAAAGAAATGGAGGTAATAAGGGTAAACAGCATTTTCTAGAGCTTGGCTATAAAAGAAAGGGAAGATGCAGGATAATAACCTGAGGGTCTAGTAGAGTCTGGTGAAGGTTTTATTTTTTAAAGGATGGGAGAAACTTGGATATTTTTAAAAGGCAGTATGAAAGAAATGATAGGGATTTAAGATTTAAAAAATTGAAGATTAAAAAGAAGGAGATGATTAAGTGGGCAATTTACTGAAGAAGATGAGAGGGAATGTGATTAAAAGAACATGTAGAAGGACTGGCCTGGGCAGGGAGAAGGGACAAGTCATTATCAGAGACTGGTAGAAAGAAAGAGAGGGTTGGGATGATGTCAGATTGTGAAAGTTGAAGAGTCTATTTTAACCCTTATAGGAGTCCACATATTAGAGAGGGGTTGGTCTGGGTAAGAAGAAGGGCCACCTTTTCATGGAATTCCTGATGAAATATGTCAAAGGGTTCTGAGACACAGAGATGGGGAGGATAACCTCTCCCAGTTATGAGGCTTGCAATTTTCCCAATTTAAATAAGAATAATTCTTACAGAGAATAATGAAAAGCCTTCTTCCAGTAGAAGAAATGAATTAAATCTTAATTAAATACTTGCTGAACTGAAATGAAAAATTCATGGATTCAAATTTTTAAAAAGAGAATAAAATAGGGGGCAGCTGGGTAGCTTAGTGGATTGAGAGCCAGGCCTAGAGACAGGAGGTCCTAGGTTCAAATCTGGCCTCAGACACTTCCCAGCTATGTGACCCTGGGCAAGTCACTTGACCCCCATTGCCTACCCTTACCACTCTTCTGCCTTGGAGTCAATACTGACTCCAAGACAGAAGGTAAGGGTTTAAAAGAGAGAATAAAATACAATAAAATTAAGTGCTGGCACAGCTATGGTAAAACAGGCATGCTAATATACTGCTTGTGAAGTTGTGAATTGGATCAACCTTTTGAAATATAGAAATTTTATTTTTCCTCCCCCAATTCCTGCCAAAATTACAATACTATTCATACTCATTGACCTAGTGGTCCCACAACTAGAACAATAACCAAAGGAGGTTATTAGCAGAAAAAAAAGACTCATCAGTTCAAAAATATTTAGTAATAACAAAAAACTGGAGGCAAACTACATTGTCCAGTGATTAGGAATTAATTGAAATTATTCCATATGAATATTATGGAATAATTATTGTACTATAGACAACAAGGAAAATGAAGATTTCAAAGAAATATGGCATCACTTGTATGCAGTGAATCAAAGGGAATAAATCAGAACCAAAAACCAATATACACAGACTACAACTATGTAATTAAAGGCAATAATAACAGCCATAAGTCTGTGTCAAATACCCAGAAAAGGAGGTCAAAAAAGGTCACAAAAACAAGTAAGATGATGTGGTCCCTACAGTATTAAAGGCAATATACACAGTTCTTCTTTGGGTTTACCAACCAACAAATAAAGAGGTTCATGGAAACATGTACAGTCATTACAATCTCTCTTCTTTTGTTTCCATTTCACTAATTAATTTTTCTTACTTTCCTTTTGCCCTTATATACATAGTGGGATGTTTGTATTTTTCAAGTTGTTTCAAGTTTTGTTTTTTTAAAGAGAGAGGTATTTTGAGTGTTTTTCCTAAAATATATTAAGTCTTTGAAAGAGGATACAATACCATAAGCATGAAACCACAAACCTTGTCAACCACTCGGACATATAGTTCCTGAATATCCGATACAAAGATTTCAGCTTTCGCAGGTGCTGGAAACACCAGACACAAGTCGTGAATCATGACTGTTAAAATTCCAGGGAATAGCGGATACACCTGAAATGCCAGGAAAAAAAAACTTATTTTAACAATATTGCAAGGCTTCCTCCTTCTCCAATTCAATCCTTTCCCTCTTCTAGCAAGAACTCATGATACCTCACTGATCAGGGCTTCCTCATCCAGCTCAGTCTACTCAGCCAAATTTTGAATTTGATTCTGAAACCATGGAGAAGACAAAGCCTAACTTGGACGTCACTCTGTCCTCCATCTTCCCTAACACAAGAGAATCCAGATCTTGGAAACTTCAGATGAAAAGGACTATTAAGCAGGGTTAGCCCTAAATGGCATCATGATAATTATCGTAGAGGAACATCATAATTATAGCTAACATTTATATGAAAGTTAGGTGGCACCATAATGCACAGAGTGCTAAACCCGAAGTAAAGAAAACCCAAATTCAAATCCAGTCTCAGACACTTACTAGCTGTGTGAACCTGGGCAAATCACTTAACCTCTACTGCAATTCCCTCAACTGTAAAATGGGTATAACAACACCACCTTCTTTGCAAGGTTATTGTAAAGATCAGGTAATAATATTTGTTAAACTCTTAGCACAATGCCTAACACACAAAAGACATTACATAAATGTTCATTCTCTTCCTCCATCTTTCCCCTTTTATGGATTACAAAATATATGTATGTATGTATGTATGAATATATGTTTTTGTTGTTCAATCATCTTATTTATATCTGACTTTTCATGACCCCACTTTGGAATTTTCTTGGAAAAAAGTATTGGAATGGTTTGCCATTTCCTGTTCTAGCTCATTTTACAGATGGGGAAATTGAGGCAAACAGGGTTAAATGACTTGCCATGGGTCACGCAGCTAGTAAATGTATGAGGGCAAATTGAACTCAGGTTTTCCTGACTCCTGGCCCAGGGCTCTATCTACTGCACCACCTAGCCACCTAGGATACACACATATATGCCTGCATTTATATAATACATGGATATATACAAACATACTTTTAGCAATAATGAAAAGTAGGTGCTCTTATCCCGATTTTATAGATGGAGAAATTAAGGCTGAAAAAAGTTGTGATGTGTAGTGTCACACAGATATTAAGTATCTGAGGCTGTATTTGAACTTGGGCCTTTCTGAGTCCAAATTTGATACTCTAACCATTAACAGCAGTGGTAGTGCTCATCCATGATTCACACTTTACATTTTACAAAGCCAAATGTTAAGTACAGTAATGTTATCTCATTTTATCCTCATAATAACCCTGTGAGGGAAGGAGCATAAATAATGTTATACCTATTTTATAGATGAGAAAACTTAAGCTTAGAGAGAAAACAGGAATGGGATCCTGAAAGGTGAGGCAGTAAGCTTTGTTGGGAGAAGTAGAAGTGAGAGCATGGTGAGTATTGCAAGGAGTCTCTCTGTATGGCTGAAAGACAACAGGGGCATGAATTGGATTAGACTGGAAGAGATCATGTAAAATGAGGATGAAAAGAATGTCCATGACAAGCCCCAACTACTTCGCCATTTTCTGATGGGTTGGCCTTGGAACTAAAGTTAGCCTAGAGCTAAAACCAAGGGTCTCTGGCCACACTAGGCAGCTTTCATAGCCTTTAGAGCTTTCTCCATTGAGTTTCCTCAAGATGGAAATATATAAGCCCCAATGAAGAAGCCATTGCTTCTCCTCATGCCCCTTTCCCCCACTCAGGGTCCATTCATTTCTCCAAGTACTTTTCAATGTTCTCTAATGAATGAAATAAAGAATAGATTCAAGTTTCCTTCTATTCACATTGGAATTACAACCTCAGAGGCCACAGAGTTCTGGCTGATGAATTCTGCACCACTTACTTACCTGCAAACTCTTGCTCTCACCACCTATGAGATTAGTCACCTAGCACCCTGTAGATGACTTTGTCTGACTCCCACACACCTTTGGAAAAATAGGTGCCATGTAATCCATGACCTTGATTGTCAAAGGTGTCATACTAACTCATACCAACCATATATACCTTTTCTATTATGAAATGACAATAACATCTAAAATTATAGTTATTTTAGAACTGAAAGGGACCTTGGCTATTATCTCCTCCAACCCACTGAAAATTTTAATATCTTGTTTTTATATCACCTTCATTTTGTAATGTCACCCTCTTCTTCCTTGATCAAAGAGGCTTCACTCATGATGAAGAATGAAATAGGAAAAATTTCACTCTGGCCATTAATCAGTACACGAACCAAGTCTGATGTTATATACATTGTTCCCCTCCCATAATACCCCACCTCTGCAAATAGAAGTGAAAGGAGTATTCTCACATCTCTTCTTTGGGATCAAGCTTGGCTATGATATTGTCTGACTAATTTTGAAAGATGGGAAAACTAAAGTGCCTTGTTCAAAGTTTAGGAATCCAATGGGTGGAAGATCATCTAGTCCAATCTCCACTTGAAACATGAATCTCTTCTATAACATTCTTGAAAAGTAGTTATCCAGCCTCTACTGATAGAGCTCCAGTGATAGGCAATCCTCTCCATTTCTGGATAAGTCTCATTGTTGGGAAAGTTTCCATTATAACTAGCCAAAGTCTACCTTCTTGCAGCTGCTACCCATTGAATCAGGCTCTTCTTTCTAGGTCAAGCTCTTCTTCCCTAGTCTTTGAAATAATTGCATAACTACTAAGTGACCAAATCAACATCAGAATATAAATCTTTGAATTCATAATCCACCACTTTCTCATTTCCATGTTCTCTCCAAGTGACCCCTTTGTCTTGGAGAGTATAAAAGAAGTCATTCCAGGTGTCCAAAAAATGGACTAGCTGACCTCTAGATCTGTGACTTTACAAGTTGAGATTTCTTGACAGGCAAATCCCAGTGCTCTTGACACCATGTATGACTTCCTTTGAGAGAGCAGCACATTATCTTCTGAGGGCTTCCTTTTCACCTTAAGGCCCTGACTTAAACAGCTGCCTCCTGTAACCAGACAGCTCCCTGTCACTCTGGAGAAGAGATCCTCAATGGAAGGTCAGTAGGCTGAGAGAACAGCAGGAAGTGATTTTAAAAAATGTGCCAATAATGGAAAGATCCAGTGTCAACAGTCAATCTAAGGTATTAGCAAGGCCACCCGACAAGATGAAAGTAAGTGCAGTTGATTCAGTAATGCAGCTGGGTGGATGATGCTTGAATCATTTCACATAATGGTTTAAAATATATGAGGAAAGGTCCCCTATTGCATATCACAAGAAATAATGAGGTCCCTGTAATGTGAGCCCTCACCACAGTAACCTAATATTAAATACAGACTAAGAGGCTGGGCTCACATACCATTAGGTTTCTGAATTGTCCAAAGGAAATCCGCTAGGGCCTATTATATTTCCAAAAGAAAATTTCTTTAAAAGAATTACCAAAAAAAAAAAAGAAAAAAAAGAAAAAAGACCGAGTGCTTTCTCTGAAAAGATAATTTGAGAACCCAATTCCTGAGACATTGCAAAAGCTGCCACATCACTAAGCCAGTCAGATGCCAGGATGCTCATTGGAACATGCTGAAATTACACAAGATATACAAGTGTGTTAAAATGCCGACAGGTCCATGTGGGAGAAGGATTGAAGGTGCTCATTTTCAGGGGAGCAGCTATGTAAACTTTAAATGGAGACACAAAATGAAAAACACAAGGAAATGTTTCTTCTTCTAGATGGTGCAGCAATTTCTCAGCAAAGGGATTTCAAATCAGCTTTCTGCAAGCAGTAGCAACAAGATGGGTGTTTGATGCTCATTCATTTTTTTTCTAATTTACAGTAGAATTTTAATCTTGGGGAAAAAAGTCATCATTCTGAATGAATTCTAATTTCTAAGTGTTGAAGGTGCCACCTGAGAATGTCTGTGAAGACTAAGCCTGAGGGAAAATCCTGTCATCTCTTCATAGAAGATGCATGTATTATTGCTGTTTAATAATGCTGCATCCAATAGGCAAAGTGAAGTGTGGAGTTGAGGAGATGCTCTGAGATGCTGATTAAAACAGAGATAGTGAGTCAATCATTCCTGCTCCAACCCCAATGCCTTCACCCCATTATTTGGGTTCTACCTGAATTACCTCAGCTTCCATTTCCCTGTCAGTGAGTAACACTTCCTACTTGCCCCTTGCTAGTCAGCATTTGTAGATGAACTGTGAAGTCCCAGTTTCTTCACCTACAAAAAATTTTAAATGTCATTGAAACAATCAGCTTGCATTTTCTATATTATTGCTGAACTCCTTCGGTGTTCTTATAAATCTTGCATGATGGCACCAGAGCTTCAGTGCAGATAAAAGTCTAGCTCTGACGTCACTACTTAGCAGTCTTCAGAAGTCTGTGGGGGATAATACCAGGCACAGCTTCTGCATTTTCTAGTCCGGTGGGCAATCTACCGCCTGGAGCTCACAGTGCTATGTTTATATGAAAATAACCCAGAATCTGAAAGGTCTTGGCATTGGTATGAACAATAGCTCATCCAACACCCTCAGAAATGCTGAGGAGGTTTCTGTGGGTGGGTGCTAAGATTAAAGATAAGTTATTAAGCATAATTACTCAATAATTACACAATTCTCAGCTTCCAAGGCTTTTTTCTTAATTAAAAATAACACCATCACTGGAAAGAACTCCATTTTGGAAAGAAAACTTAGTCTTGAATCAGCTATAAATTTCTTTCAGCAAACTGACAATAGGGAGAGGGGCTGAGCCTGTGATTTCATTAGCATAGGGAGCTTTTGACCAACACTGGTTGGTACTTTCTCAGCAAAATCTAGGCTTCAAAAATTTGCTAGAGTGCTGATTGGTTAAGTGCTTTCCAAGATTCTAATAAATTAGGAAAAAATGGGTCAGAGGCAGGTCTTCTTGAGACCAGCTCTCTAGCCAATATGCTATGTTTTCTTTGACAAAATAACAAGGATGCTGATGCTGATGACAACAATGACAAGGAAGGTAATCTCAGATACCAACCATGGCACAGTGGGAAAACCACTGGACTGAGAATCGGGAAACTTGCATTCAAATCCTAGCTCTGCCATCAACTAGACCTTCCCTGGCAGTTAGGTGGCATGATGGATAGAGCTTTAGGTTTGGAGTCAAGAAGACCTGAATTCAAATTCTGCCTCAGACACTTATTTGTGTGTGACTCTGAGCAAGTCATCTAACTCTTATTGGTCTCAGTTTCCTTAAAATGAGTTGAAGAAGGGAATGGCAAACCACTCCAGTATCCTTGCCAAAAAAAACAAAAACAAATAAGGTCACAAAAAGTCAGACATGACTGAATAAGGACAAGGCACAGATTTTATTTGTGACCTTGAATTCTGCCTCATTAGACCTAAATTTTCCCCCGTGGGTTGCTTCCACTTTAAATGTTCAAAGATTCTTGTCCAGTTCTGACATCCCATCTTCTAGGTGTCTTCCCATGACATTCTATATTATAAGGCAGAAGTGTCAAACTCACAGTAGTGAGTCATTTTACTCCAGGAGTACCAAAACAGATTAAAATGCATTTGGGAGGGCAGCTAGGTGGCTCAGTAGATAGAGAACCAGACCTGAAGATGGGAGGTTTGAGGTTCAAATCTGGCATCAGGTACTTCCTAGCTGTTTAATCCTGGACAAGTCACTTAACCCCAATTACCTAGCCTTTACCACCCTTCTGCCTTTGATATTTGATTCTAAGATGGAAGGTAAGGGTTTTTTAAAAATGTAATTGGGAGGGGGCAGCTGGGTAGCTCAGTGGAGTGAGAACCAGGCCTAGAGATGGGAGGTCCTAGGTTCAAATCTGGCCTCAGACACTTCCCAGCCGTGTGACCCTGGGCAAGTCACTTGACCCCCATTGCCTACCCTTACCGCTCTTCTGCCTTGGAACCAGTACACAGTATTGATTCTAAGGTGGAAGGTAAGGGTTTTAAAAAAATGTAATTGGGAAACATTTAATAAAA
Organism: Gracilinanus agilis; assembly: GCF_016433145.1. Lineage (NCBI taxonomy): Eukaryota > Metazoa > Chordata > Mammalia > Didelphimorphia > Didelphidae > Gracilinanus > Gracilinanus agilis. The sequence continues at coordinate 66,156,020 of NC_058130.1, forward strand.
TAAATAAAAATATAACACAACATAGATAATATTAATTTATGGTGTTCTAAGTCCATATGCAGCCTGTGGAGATCCATTTCTATTTGAGTAGAAAAATATTGTAAATCTAAAGAATTTCAGCTCTTCTTTCCCCCCTCTTTTAATTCTGATATTCTAAATTCTGAGGTTCCTTTCACTTCTGGCATTCTATACTCCAGGATCTCCTTTCCATTCTGATATTCTGAGTGCTAAGACTCCTCCCAGCTCTGACATTCTGTATTATATGATCTTTTCCCACTGTAACAGTCTATGCTCTAATGTCCTTTCACATTTTGATGATGTATGATTCATTTAAATTTTCTATTTTCCTAAAAGTTCTGGTGTTTCCACTAGTTGGAAATTTCTATTATAGAAGTAAAGAGTACTTAGAGACCTCTCATCCATGCACAAAAAAACTTTTGCAATGTTTGGATAGCTTCTTTCATAGGTTCATAGGTTATTAGAGATAGAAAGGGCTTAGGCTAATTCTCTCTTTTTTTCAGACAAGGAAATTGAGCTTCAGGGAAAAACAACTTGGACAAGGCCACAGTGCTACATGGCAAAGCTGTGACTAGAACCCAAGTCTCTTGACTCTTTCTACATGATATTGTTTTCAAAGCCTAAAATGATTCATAAGCCATTCAAGTGTCTTGGGTATATGCTGGTAGGAAGTTAAGAGAGATATTTTCTTCTAACTAATTGAAGAGTTGTAGGCATTCTTGTCTCTGTGATTAGGGAAATGAGAACACTGCTAATTAGCTCCTGAAAATGCCAAGAAAATGTGTAAGCTACCTTCAAAAACAACCAAGGAAAGAAGCTGTTAGGACTTGTGACAGATTATCAACACCATGTGAGAAAAAAACTTTCCTTACTTTGTGGAAGTGGCAAAAGCCATCTAACAGAATTTTCACTTTCAGCAATTTTCAGTTGTAATAGTACCTGGTATGAAGGTCTTCCTTCTTCTCATGTAGTCTTATGGGTTTATGGGATTTAGCCAGGGTCACTGACCAAAAGTAATGAATGAGAGATTAAACATGGAGATAAGAGAGACAGAGGTTAGGGATCACCACAGTGTGTGACACATTGCATTCTGTCAAAGTATTCATTGGAAGGGAAGCAGACCTCAGTACTCAAGAGTGGAATTTCAATAATCAGTTGCCAAAAAGGCCAAATCTTTTCTGGGGGCAGATGGCAGGATGGTAGTGAGTTGTTCATTTGGAATTAAAGAATATTATATTGTTGTTTGAGATGGCAAAATGGTATGTGAAAAACCTGAAATCCTCAAGCAAAAAGGAATCCAGCCAACTGGATTCTTACCTGTGCATACTCATGCTTTATATTTTGTGAAATTTGATTGGGCAACTAGATGGCACAGTGGATAGAGCACTGAGCTTGGAGTCTGGAAGACATCTTCCTGGGTTCAAATCTGGCCTCAGACACTTATTAGCTGTGTGTCCCTGCACAAGTCACTTAACCCTGTTTGCCTCAGTGTCTTATCTGTAAAATGAGCTACAGAAGGAAATGGCCAACCATTCTAGTATCTTTGCCAAGAAAACTCTAAATAGGGTCATGAAGAGTCAGACACAACTGAAAAATTATTTTAACAATTTAATTGTTCCTGAGAACACCCAAAATCCAAGGAAGGAAGCCCCTTCTGTATTTTACCCACTGTTGCCTGCCTTAGCCTAACCCTAAGCATAGATGCCCATAGTTTCATCTTAAGTTACCTAAAGAGAGAAGATATTTTAAAATGATTTCACTAGCATTAAAGAAAGTAAAGTAAAAATAAATGTAAAGAGTACAGACTAAGTTACAGAACATAAGAATCTCATCTTCAGATACTTTAAATGTGTCCAAATGGGCTTTTGTAATTTCTAATGCTAATTAGTCTCATTCCCACTTAATTAGCATCTGCCTCCACTTCATAGAGAGCCATTAGGATGGCTGGGAAGAAAGATACAGGCATATCTTCCCAGTCACACTCAGGACCCAACTCCTCAGTTAATATTCCATTTTAAAGTTGGAGCCTCTTCGACTAACTACCAGAATCAGTCCTTCTACCAGCAACAATCCTCCTTAGCAGCTTTACTGACTATGTCATCTACCTGAACGTTAGGAGAATTGAATGGTAGTCCTCAGAGGAACTGGCTTAAATCTGGGGTACCCAGGCCAAGATATGAAAACACGGCTTCTTACTTTTCAGTGACACTATGAAATGTTTCTCCAACAAAGATTTCTCTTGCTTCCTCCCCTCACCGATTTCTCCTGCAAAACAAGGCTTCCTGGAGAGGTCAAGTCCCTCTGCTAGTTCTCTCCAGGAATTAACAAAGCAAAACTCTTTTCCTACAGGTACAGAATCAATCATTCATGGTCATTTCAGAGCAAAATAGGATTTCACAAACCTTTCCTCTCTTTATAAGACCAGCATTCTAAATATATAAAGTCTGTATTCTTTTGGGATTATTATCTTATATCAAGTTTTTCCTCAATGAATCAACACAACCCTTTGTTGTTTTTCCCCTTCAGCCAGTTTCTAAGAATCCTGATCAAGGACACCAGCCAGCATTACTCAACAAACACCCACTAGCCAATATATCAAGTTTCACATGTTGTTTAGAGAAGTTGATCAGGGTGCTTCTTTGAGATTGCCCCCATCACTCAGATCTCTCACTCCCTGGACAAAAGGCCAGATTCCTCAGTTCCTTCTAGAGAGCTAAGAGCCAAGAGTTTTATACCCAGCTGTCCAAAGGATGACAAAGTATTTGGAAATCAACCAAATAACAAATATCTATTGTATGCTTATTATTGTTATTATTATTGTTTGTAATCATAATACCAACTACTTCCCTAACAGTCTGAAACTTATACCTTGTTGCTAACTGGGTAGACTTTTTATTTTTCATCTTAAGGAAAATAAAAAAGAAGGCAGATTTCTCACTTTCAGAATTATTTAGGATTCTCTCTCTCTCTCTTTTTTTTTTTTGGCCTTTTTCTTTTCATGAGAAGAGGTCAGCAAAAGAAAGCTAATTTGCTCAGGGAGAAGACAGGCTACAGAATGTGCTTTTAAAGTAGGAAGAAAAAATACTTAGGGGAAAGCTCCCCAAGCCCCAACCTATCCAAACCTCAACATTTTCCTTTCAACAATGACCATTTGTTTCAAAGAGCAGAATGAATGTTATTCTTTGCTATGATTTATGGGTGACAGTTGCAGGAGGAGCCATTAGCAACCAGGATTTGGGCCAATGTTTCTCCACAGAGAAGAACAGGAAAACTGTGATGGGCACCATCAATAGGGCATGGCTGCAGATAGGAGCCACAGTCACATTCTAAAGTCAGGGACATTAAAAATCAACAGTGGAAACTGAAGGGCAATCACAATTTCTCTTCTAATTTGCTTTAATATCTTTAAGTGAAGGATTCCTAAATAAATGCAGAAATCACAAAATTAATTAAGTGGCCTAGAGGAAAAATAAGATCAAAGGACTCCATTCAGGGGAGCAGGGTCCCCCGTTCTACTAAGGATCTATCTGTTCTTTACAACAAATAGTCTAGATATATACTTTGGGACAATTCCTAACTACTGTGGGAGCCAGTATCCTCATATATAAAGTGAAAAGTTTTCAGGACAGTAGAAAGCACATTGAACTGGGAGTTGTAGGGGACAGATTCTAGTTCTATCTCTGACACTATGTGACCTTACTTAAGTCACTTCCCTGTTGTGGCCCTATGTGTCTTTATCTATAAAAACAGGGGAATGGGATGATAAGATCCCTAAGGTCCCTTTTGACTCTAGCATTGTATGACTGTCATAGCCTTCTCTAAACATATCCACATAACCATTTAATTATCACTACACAAGAAGAATTAAAATGACTTTATTAGACACTCCCTCCACTTACCGTAGCAATGCCTCGAGCTTCTTGGTAAGACACTTTGACAATGTTTGTGATGCTGGTGTTGATGAAAAAGTACCCAGAGCCTTCTCTAATGAGGAGTTCAGCCTGTTTGATGAAGACACGTGAGAGAATCAGGAAGAGGAGATTAAATCATTACTCAGATCCCCGGTTTCATGCAAACACGAGTAGATAGAAAAGAAAGGTCATTTACCTGAACACTAGGATGGTTGTAGATAGTTATATGATGGGGTGTCACTTTCACATCTTCCACAAGAATCAGCTCAATGGTTGTTGAGACAGGCATGAGAGGTTCATACTGAAAAGGTGAAAATGACTCATGAAATGCAGAAGGAAACGGTCAGGAAGAAATAGGCTCTAAGTTTTAATGGGGCATGAAACCAGAAATGATAACCAGGACTGTAGGGCATACTCTGTATGCCAAAGGACAGTTCTATCAACTTGATAGTCACTCCCAAAGAGGAGTTTAAGGGGCCCAAATGCAATTCGATTTAGTCCAAAGGGCATGAGCTGTGGAATCTGAGATCCTTGGTTCAACTACTTTGGGCAAGTCATTCATTGACCCTGAGTTTTTGTTGTCCTATCTATAAAATCGGGGGCTAAACTATTTTGAACTCTGAGGTCCCTTCAAGCTTCAGATGCAGGATTATTTGCTTCGATTTTTTATTTTCTCTCTTGTGCACTCCATATTGATGGTCTACTAATAATCCACACTTATATAGCACTTTGGGGTTTACAAAGTACTTTCCTCATAGTATTACTGTGATGTGATAGTGAAGTTGGGTAAGCATGATTTTCTCCATATTACAGATGAGGAAACTGAGTCTCAGAGAAATTAAGTGACTTCACTCAAATCACCCAGCTAGTCAGTGAAAGAGATGGAATTGAAATCCAAGCCTTTCTGGGTCTCCAGTCCAGCCTTCTGTACCATCAAACTGCCTTCCCACTTTATGGATGGCCTATTATATCCTAAAGATTATGGGTGCGTTCCTACCTAATACACCTGAATTTAATTAATAAAGAAAAAAGCAACTTACTAAATATTTACTACATTCCAAGCTCTGTGCTAAGTGCTGAAGATGTACATAGGAAACATGTGACAGTCCTTGTTCTAAGTCGAGCTAAAAGAAGCCCTAAAGAGGCAGTATTATTAGATGGTATAGACAATACTTAAAAGAAAGTCTGACTTCAGGACAGACAGAAAGCTCTGGAAGTCCTAAAGATACAAGGGTGGGGCAGGTGGCAAGATCAAGAGGTCCTTAAGTTATGTAAGTAGTAATATGATATCACCAGGGGACTGTGGTACCTAGAGATAAGGCAGATAGGAGGGCCAGAAGGACCTTAAGAAGGCAGGGGATGGGGCAATTGATAATTGATGCTAGTCCTCCATCTCATTGTAAGGAATGGAGTTCTATCAAGCAGCCCAGGTGAAGGAGAAGGCAAAAGGGCAAGATGCTCCCAGAAACAATGTTCTTCTTGCCCGGCCATCCAGGAGGGATTTGGGGACAGCCTGGATCAGGGGAACGTAAGAAAATAGAAGACTCCCAGCAGCTGTCCCAAATAGGTTCTGAGATGGACCAGGGCTAGGGAGGAAGAAGATAAAAAGGGAAGGTGAGGGACATAGAGCGTTCTTTTCCCCTCACACTGAAGACTCTTTCCATCATGACCTCACCTTCCTTCTAGGATTCACCCTGCCATGAATGGGGCACAGGCGACCAACAGCAGCATTGATATTTCAGTAGTCAAGTCAAACTAGAAGTCTGTCCCACAGGACCTGTGTTTGTGAGCAGATGTTGGGTCTCTTGCCACTGTCAGGCTGTCCCTTTTGAGCTATAATTTCACTCTGGCTGGACTAACAAAAGGAAATGCAACTACAGGCTAAGTCAGTCTCTTGCATAGAACTGAAATGAAGTGGTTGGCTGGTGAGGTCTGGGCTCCAGGCCTAATGCTGACCAGGCAGCGGGACCAAAAGCAAAATGCGCTATCCTCAGCCTCTCTTCTGTTACTGTATGTGGAGGTCAGTGTTGGTATTAGAAAAAATTTATATGTAGTCGTGCTATAGAGAGAGGCTTGTGAGAGAAGAAGACAGACAGTAGATAATGAATAGTGTCTATTAGACTGTGGACAAAATATACCATTCCTACAAGCTCTAATGACCACTATGCCCTCTTATCCTTCCTCTCCATATTCAGGCTCTTATCCTCTCCTAATTAGATAATGTATTAGCCTCCAAACTTACCTTATTGCCTCCAGTCACTTTTATCCTTCCTATCACTACCAGATTAATATTTCTGTAAAACCACTTTCACCATGTCATTCTCTGTCAAAATTAATCCACTAATCCCAAGATAAAGTCCGTATTCTCTCATCCAGGCATTCAAGATGGCTTCTGAGAATCACTAACTCCAATCAAATCTCAGTTTGAACATGGCCTTTGGCCTTTCCAGATTTCTCCCTACAAAATATTGCCAGCAAAGAGTACTCTGTATTTACCCTGGGCTTACCCTTTCAGTGATCCAATCAATTCTCTAGGACTAAGTTGCAGAGAAGGTGCTGACTTGCATTGGCAGAGGAAATTTCTTCCCCTGAAAGATACCGAGACTAAATGAAATCATGGCTCCTGTCCCTGTCCTCCCATATTTTCATCTTATCCTGTAAACATGTTGCTCTTACCTAAAAGAATTTTAACTCTTTTTAAGCAGATGTTGTTTTCATTTTTGCTTCTGTATCCCCAATATCTACCATAGTACCAAGCATATTATAGGCATTTAATAAATGCTTCCTGAATTGCGTTGAAATTAACTGTACAATTTCAACCCACTCTGGTCTCATTTTTTTCTGAGAAAACCAGCCTACCAAATTATTTTTCTTGTATGGTCACTAAATGGTCTAGTGTAGTGACGGGCAAACTACAGCCTGCGGGCCAGATGCAGCCCCCTGAAATGTTCTATGCAGCTGCGGGACATTATTCCTAATCTGACGAATACAATGAGTAGGATACAATACAATGAAACTTGGAAAGAGTTGCCTTAGAAACAGACTGACAGATGAGCATTTCCTTTCCTTTGGCCCCATCTTTAAAAAGTTTGCCCATCACTGGTCTAGTGGATGGAGTATGGGGCTTGGAGTCAGAACGATCCAAGTTCAAATCAAGATACTTATAAGAAGCTCAATGTTGGGCAAATCCATTTACTGTTGTCTGCCTCAGTTTCCTTCTCTATAAAATGGAAATAATAATAGCACTTCCTAGGGCTATTGTGAGGATAAAAAAGATATTGCTCAAGTGCTTTGCAATCTTTAGAGCACTATATAAATGTTAGCTATCTGTTATTATTCTCCTTCTTTGACCCCCCCCAAAAAAAATGTTTCACTAATAAGTGAAACATTTAGTCACAAAACATCCTGCCTCATGTCTCAACAGTTTGATGTGTTCTCTACAACTGAGCTATAAGCTTCTGGGTTAGGGTTAGTTTTCTTCTTTTATGGCCCTGTTGCCTCTCCTCATGGCTTCCTCCATTCCCCAGTATATTGTAGGGCAATAGCACACGTATTGTAGCTACTCAGTAAATGAATACATGACTGAGAATATGGAACACTCTTCTCCGCTCTCCATCGGTGGAGATGTATGACCAGCTCCTAGTGTCTCCCCTCCCCCCAAAAAACCATGTGCTTTTTGGAGTATGCATTCTCTGTATAAACACTTATTTGTTTATATATATACTTATCTGTGTCACACACACAGAAGAATGCAAACTTCTTGAGGACAAGGATTGTTTCATTTTCATTCTGGATTTACAAAAAGAGAATGCAATGACAGGCTAAGCCAGTCCATGTTTCTTCATGGCACATAGAAGATACTAAATAAATGTTTGTTGGTCCTTTGATTGCTGTTCTGGAGCCTGCTAGTGTGGGTTAAGGAAAGGCTCACTCATGTGAACCCTGTAGACCTATGCCAAGAATGACCATGTCTGACAAGACGTGTTCTGGGAGGGCATGGAAAGTTTAGAGGATCTGGGTCAGGTGCATCACTGGGAAGTGTTGGGTTGGACAGCACTGCTCCGTCTGGTGACAGTCACAAATATTCTACTTTTCCCCCAGGGTGGCCGTGCCAAGCACATGGTAGCTTCCTCTGGACACAATGGTTGGCAGGGCTCCAGTCCCAGAAAGAGAAACAAACAAATCAATACACCAGATGCTGCATAACTAAACAAGATACAAGTCTGTTCCCTCAGTGTCCCAGCAGCAAGCACCCTCCAGATAGAGGAATGGAAACAGGGCAATGACCTAGCAACAAAGGATAATGAGCTGGTCCCTCCAACAAATGCTACCCAGAGGGCTTAGCTTACTTTTATGACATCATTTCTTAGCTCAAGAACCAATAAAGGCTCCCCATTACCTAGAGGATCAGGTCCTGACTCTTCTGTTTAGCATTTCAGGCTCTCCATGATCTGACCTGACTTAATTTCAAACTATTCCCCACATAAGCTAGGTTTCAGCCACCTGATCTTTTTACTTGCCCCCAGGTACACCACTTTTATTTCTTCAGGTCATTTCTCATACTGTTGTTCCGCTCTGAAAATTTCCTTCTACCTCTCAACCTATTTCAATCCTATATATCATTTAGGGACAAACTCAAGGGTCAAAATTTTCATGAAGCCTTTTCTGATTCACTCTGGTCAAGCAAAGATGACTGTAGGTCTAAAGAGGGTGGTGACTTCTTCTAACAATCTCCTTTGTCCTAGCTCTTAACCACAACATGTTTACATTGCTATCTATTTCAAATATGGTATTTATATTTATATTTATATACCTAAAAAGAGATTACCTTTATGCTTTCAAGGAAGCATTGTACAGAGGACATAGCATTGCCTCTGGACTCCAAGGACCTGGATTCAAATTTCACCTTCTATGGTGTGATCTTGGGCCAAGTAGTTTCTGGTCTCCACTTCCTCTTCTATAAAAGAAGGTAGTGGAATGGTGGTGATAGTCTAGCTGATTTCTAAGGTCCCTCCCTTTCAGCTCCAGATCTGGGAACCTGTGAACTCCCTATTCTGGTTTCTCTCATGGTACCAGGCACAGAGATAAGTATATAATGGCTATTTAGAAAACATTTGAGATATAACCTAAATGAGAATGAAAACATTCCTGGCTTCTCAAATGCTCTGAACCTTTGAAGCTCAGGAAACAAAGATACAGGTTAGGAATCAAATAGAGAGCAAAAGATAAGTGGATGGTTCCCTGACCTTTGTTCCCTCCTTCCCACACCATCCCAGGTCCCTCTCCCTGAGAAAGTACCGGTAGTTGTATTTTGGCTGCACTGAGATGAGAATGATGGTAGCCAGCAGCTGTGGCAGAAATTGCAGTAGTTCCTGATTCATGGTAAACTGAGACAGTCTGCAAGCCTGAAATAAGAAAAAGAGAAACATTAAAGAAGAGGCTCCAGGGTAACAACCCTTAGCTTCATCTTGAAAATGAAGTCAACTATTTATACCCAAAGGAAATTTTTTTAAATCCTTTATTGTGGTTTTCTCAATACTACTATAAATGAAAGAAAGAATTCTCTAGGTCATGATACTAAACTATACCTCGCCCTCCTCTCCCTCTCCCCCATAAAACAACTCATAATCCACAACAGATCCTTACCATGAAGCTTCTTTTGGCCACTGCCATCATCTTTCAGTATCAGCTGCATTGGCAAGCTGGGTTCAATGCTGGCCAGAGAGGCCTTAGTGGACTCCCATTTGATGTTTAAGGAACTGAAGTTGTCAAATCGACGGCCTTGTTGATCATAAGCAGCCAAGTCTAAGTCAGGGTTTCGATAATTGGAAACAGGCACCTATGAGGAAAACATCAAATCCTTGAACACATTCTGCATCTTGGAGAGACATGCACTGGTCCCTGTGACCAGAGTGTAATGCAAATGCCACTTTTATCACAGGTTTAGTTGTATCCAATCTGTTTGGCTATAAAAGGCAGGACTGACAAAAACTGGTACAAGTTGCAGAAGAGGCAGATAGAGGTATGGTGTAAAGGGAAGCAACAATTTCCCAACAATCTGAGTTGCCCCAAAATGGAATTAGGAAGTAGTGGGTACTCCCTTTATTGAAGGTCTCCAAAGAAATTTTGGATGACTATCTGTGGGGTATGTTATTGAAGGCATTCTTGTTTAAGAATGTCTGGGAGTGGGGGCAGCTAGTGATTCAGTGGATAGATAGGCCCAGAGATTCCCTGGGTTTCTGGGTTCAAATCTGGCCTTAGACAATTTCATAGCTATGTGGTCCTGGCTAGTCACATAACCCCCATTGCCCTCACTGCTCTTCTGCCTTGGAAGCAATACACAATATTGATTCTAAGATGGAAGGTAAGGGTTTAAAAACAGAATGGATGGGATTAGATGGCCTCTGAGGTTCCTTCCAATTCTGGCATTCTGTGATCCTCTAATGAACTACACATCCCACACTATACATCAAACACAAGACAAACTAGCCATTTTGGAAATGGGTGCCACTGATCACAAGAGGTACCAGGAATGGAAAAGGGAGTGGTTCAAAGTGACATTCCATTGTTGTCCAACCTTTGAATTCTACTTCTACATATCCTACTCTATATTTTTACTGGTCCAGTTAACTTAGTCTTTTCATTGTCCTACCTTCTTTCCACTCTCATCCAAATTCTACTTATCTTCAGGACCCAAACTAAAATCCTGTTTTCTACAATTGCTCCAGTCTCTAATCATAGAACCTCAGAGTTGGAAGAGACTTCGGTGGCCATCTAGTATAATCTATACCTTATCAAGGGTCCTCTCTATAATAGCCTTGATAAGGAGAGTCTTCATTTGAAGAACTCTAGAGATAGCAAAACCACTGCTTCCTGTGGGAGCTGAGTCTACTTATAAATATATGCAAATGTTACAAAGTTCTTACTATACTGAGCCTTAATCTGACTGTAATTGCTAGAGAAAATTATTAGTTACATCCTTTGGAAACCAAGCAGAATAAGCCTAATCTCTCTTCCACATGAAGGCCCCACAAATACCTGGAGACCACTGTTGCATCTTTTCTATTCCAAGTTTAACTATCTGAATTCCCTCAAACAATTCTTATATATCAGGGTCTCCAATTCCCTAACCATTCTGGCTGTCCTTTTCTAAATGCTCTCTTATTTATCAATGATCTCCCTAAAAGGTGCTGCCAAAAATGATCTCTTCTGCCCCTGGACTCCTTTTGTCCTCTGCCTGTTCCAAATCACGTGGTCATACACTGTCCCACACTGTTCTCTAATTATTTCATATATGGATTTCTTGCCTTTGCGAATCAGACTGCAAGTCTTTTGAAGGCTTGGACTGCATCATCATCCCTTCTCACCTCTCCCCCACAGTGCCTGGCACAAAGCTGATCACACTGAAGGTTTTCCATAAAAATACACTGCTTCATCAATAGGCAGTGGAAGAAGAACACCAAGTGCATGCCTGACTAATGACTGGTCAGTAGCATCATCTGTGCCCTACTGAGGTCCTAGTGTAATGGGAGAAAATTTATCATCTCAAGTCCTTGTTGCTCACGTGATACTATGGAAAAAGAAAATCAATGGCATTAACTTTCTCTCCTATTCACCAGGCATGCATATTTACTCTCCTTAGGAAAGAAAAGTAGCTACTTCCCAGGCAGGTCATGTCTATATCTGCTCAATTCCATATCCTCATTATGCCCCATGCTTAAGACTATACAAGGCTAATCAGAGCCAATTTCTACTAAGAAACTCAACTGTCTAATATGATCTAGTCTCTTCCATCCTAGCATCTCACTTCACCAATTATTTACTTAGAAAATACTTCCTTGGAAGCCTTTGGATTCAGAGAAATATAAAATTAAAGTAATGTTGCACATAGGACAGAGGAGATATATCCCCCCTCACCCAAGGACACCTAATGAGATTATAAATTGCAAGAGTAATGCCAGAGTGGCTCAGGGCTACTGACTTAAGATTGATTGATCACATGACAATTCTGCCTCTCTGGTATGTTACTGCCTGGAAATATCTATGACACATTACCACTAGCCCATCAAAGGCTGTACACTTAAGTCTGACTCTCACCTGAGTAAGACAGCCATTCTATAAACATGAAAATATGAGGACATGCTACCATGGACAGTTCAAAGCTAGTGTAAAAACACAATGTTAACCCTAAGGATCTACTCTGAAGAGGCTCTGTATAGCTCCTGGAGACACACACACCACCCATTACTCTATTTTTATTTGTTTTGGGGACACACACCCCTCTACATTCAGAGTCTGGATAAACAATGGAGCCAAAGACACTAAACCATCTATATTTTACCTTGACTTATATCTCACTGAGCTATTAATCCCTAAGGGAGGCAGAATCTAAACAATCAATCCCTAGGACTACAGGGGATAAAACAGCTAAATCCCAGCAGGTGTGATTGTGGTCAATAAATCATGAAAAGGATGGAGAGAGTGAAATGTGACTTCACAAAATCCCAGATGCTAGAACTGTGGGGGTCCTCCTGGAATCTGATAAAGGTAAATTTAGATATAATAAAAGGCTACTCTACTTTACCCAGTAGGGAGTAAAGTGATGGCGCTCATTATTCCAAGAAATAGTATATTCAGGTCAGAAAAACAATAGCAATAATCATAACAGCAATAGCTAACTTTTCTATATGGTTACAAAGATGTTCACAGATATTATTTCATTTAATTTAAACATCTGCAAAACAGGCAGGGATGAATGGCAGATTCATTAAGTTATTAAGAGGAACTAGAGACTGATAACTTCAGCCTCTAATAGGAGGGTAACCAGCCCTTCCTTTCCTCCCCTCCTCTTCCCTTTTTTTCTTTTCTCCTTTACTTCCCCTCTCCCTTCCTTCCTGGAATAGTTCACTTTATTCTCTGGTCATGCAAAAATATTTCTGTGGTAATCATAGCTGCTGCCTAGGCTCTCTGGATAGGCACTTGAGCATGAGTCTTTACAAGATGGTTGGTGAATTCCTGAATCTCCTTCATAGGTTTGGAATTTGGGAGCTGTAGGTTTTTGAGATGTCAAAAATTGTTTTAGAAAAGTTGTGCAGAGAGACACTATCACCCCTAGTAGAAGTGTAGCAGTCATCAATTCCAGCCATTAGCATTAGCTACTGAGACAATACTAGTACCTTTAGGGGCAAGGATCAGACCTATCAGAACTGATCCACAAGGGCCAGGGACCTTGCTGAGTACTGTGTGATGCTTGACAGTCTTGTGTCTACAGGAATGAGAGACAGTTTGGCCAGGAGAAGAGCACCACAAACAACTGTAGCCACTTCCTTGGAACACTGACACCCAAGATGGTGTGACCATTATAGTCACTAATGGTCACAATAGCCTTGAATCTGATAAGCCAACCCAATCTACTCTATTTCTGAATAGGCATGATCTTTAGAACCTCTCTCCCTCATACAGTCCAGCCTCCACTCAGCTGTCAAACTGATTATCCTAAAGCACAGAGTTTGTCATCTTTATTACCTCCAAGATCAAATATAAAATTTTGGGCTTGGTATTTGGTATTCCAGACTTCTCATACCTTATTCCCCACCCCAACCCTCTACCCCTACACTCTTAGAATCTAATCTTTCAGGGGGGGGGGGTGACCTCAGACTCCTGGATGAGAAGGTAGGAAAAATGGATCTCTGCCAAGGTTTTGATCTTTATATTCTGAACTAGATGGCCCGGTATAACTACAGGAACTCACTCCTTGCCTTTGGCCTTTCCCCAGGCCTCATAGCCTTGACTTGGCCTCAACCTCAACTTCAAGTCAATGCAGAACCTACCTCTACCTCCAACCTCAAGGGTGTCCCCCACCTCCTTCTGAAGCAACAATGTCATCTACCATTTTGTGTTTCGTAGGAAGAAGTCAGCCATGCCTTTTCACAAAATATCATCATAAGAGATAGATTCATGGGCTGGACAAAGTATTGCGCATGTGCACATGCGCACATTTTTCTGTGTATTTCTGTCTACTAGGAGGAAGAACAAACTTTCTATGAAATGCAGCCCTTTGGGGATATTCATGAGGAAGTGGAATACATTAAGAGGAGTTCACAGAGTCAACAATGTGAAGTACACATTTCTGAGCCTCAAATCTGCAGAAGAAAAGTGCTTAACAGTATTTTATAATAATGTTTTTTCAGGGTTCAAATATCCTGAAAATAAAGGTCTGAGTTAAAGTCAGTCAAATTCATATTATTTGGTCTAATTGGTCTAGACAATTGGATTTCAATTTTCCTTTCCTCATCATAGTATGACCTCCCATCCCCACCAATATCTTCCTGATTAACTGGCTTTGTTCCTCACTAGGTATCAATTTCTTCTAACTTCCCTATGGCATTCTTCCCCTTTCTTTCTGTTGGTTCTGAATTAATTCTGGTTGGAGAACTCTGAAGATTCTACTTTATGAAAAAAAGTCATATCCACTCTCTTAGCTTCAGTTTCCCCATTAAGAAATTGAGAGCTAACTACAATATTCCACCTCTAAACTTCTATCTAGTTCTGATATTTCAGGATTTCATGAATACAATGGCTAGCCTCTCTATCTTACTGATTTTCTCCTTTATGGACATGTCCACCTTCTGAAGCTTGGCCTATGGATGCCTAATACTTATAACCCTACTTGTCAACACTCAGAAGTGAGTTTCCAGAGTCCTATAGTCCTTCTAGGAACATGATTTGTTTCTTAGAAGCCAACAATGATTTGTCAGAAATATATGGTTCATTCTGAGAGTGTCCTTCACACGATTATCTACTTTCCCATAATACCTTTGGTCTTGGCTCACACTTACCACTTGTTTGTTCTGCTGCATCAAAGGGCAGGATAGATCTAGCTGAGGACTAGTGTAAACAGGTGTAAGGGTGAGTCTTGAAGGTGGAGCACAGATAAACTTCACCACGGCTGGCTCTGTGGCTGGGAAGGGGTTAGTGACACTGGGCTTGTTTCCAACTGTGAGAGCGATGACCTGTATGAAACCCATGGAAAGAATATCACCAAGAAGGAAAAGTAACAGACTGACAGAGGACAGCTGAGTTCCTTTCCCTTTCCAGTTCTCACTCATTCCATGACCCTCAGCACGTTATTTAAGCATTCTGTTCTGTCTCTATTTTCCCACCTATAAAATGGGAATGATGATTATCTGTCTGCTACCTAACCCTGAGGGATGCTGTGAAGACAGATAAATTAATATGGGTGAGACATTTTGAGCTTCTCAGACAAAAAAAGTCACTATAAAAATTCAAGGTTGTATTACCATATTCACAAGTTCACAGGTTTTTAATGAGAATTTAAACAGATTTGAAAAGGCAGACATAAAAAATGAAATATAGATATAAGTTATAGCATGAAAAAAAGGTAAGAGTACAGAGGACACACAGGAGATCATTAGAAGAGGCTAGGACATAGGACCTATATGGAAGTATTTAGAACTGGTACTATTTAAAGATAGAACAGGGAAAATTCAGAAAGATAAAATAATGGTCTGGGAGTCATAGACCAGAGGTCATAAATTATATTATATTAGAGCTAGAAGGAACATTAGAAGTCATTTTGCCCAACCTTATTTTACAGATGAGGAAAATGAGCCTCTGAAAAGTTATGTAGCTTGTCCACAGTTACAATTAAAGAAAGCAGCAGGGCTATGACTCAAATTCAAGTCTTTTCATTCCCAAGTCCATTTCATTTACCCATTGTGCCATATCGCTTCACAGATAATCTCTCATGTGTGTGTTTTGTATATGTGTGGGTAATTCAAACCATAACAAAAAATGATTCAACTGATAACTAATCTCTCATGATTAGAGGCATCATGACTTTAGAAGAAAGAGAATCAGTGCCAGTACCAGGAAAAGCTGGGTACAAGTCCCAGCTCTGATAAATACTGAAGGATCAGAGTCCTAGAAACTCTCAAGGACTACAACTTTTGGAGCAGGATTATAGGGTCATGGGATATAAACCTAGGGCTGGAAGTGATTTTGATTTTACCTAGTCCACCCCCCCCCTCATTTTACAGATAAGAGAACTGAAGCCTAGGGAGGTTATAAGTAATTTTCTCAAGGCACAAAGGAAGTAAGAACCAGAAAGTGGGCTTTGTAAATGGATCCTGATTCCAAAGTCAATGATAACTGAGTTGTACTGGCAGAGATAGTTTCCTCACTGGGTGTTCCATATACCATGCCATGATTCATAGGTCAAGTCCCCACCGCCCCCCCAAATCAATAAATCCAGCAAAAAAACACTGTGAAATGGAAGATGGTAGCTTTTTGCTACTTTTTCACTAGTAATTCCTTCTTAGAAGAGAAAAAAACATTTAATTAAAGGAACTAATTGGTTCCTCCCCACTCTGATATTCTATGTCCTAAGGACCATTCTGGCTCTGACATTCTATATTCTAAGTTCTTTTCCAACTCTGGCTTTTTATGTTCTATTAATGTTGTAGGTGGTTTGCTTCTACTGACTGCTACTCAGTCTGAATTAGTTCATCAGATCCCTTCTAATTGGATAGCTGTGTAAATTTTTTCAGAGGGATTTGAAGGAGAGGGAATAGCTAGTGAGAAAAGTCAGTAGTACAAATGCTACCCAGGGAAAGAAGACCTGGTGAGGTATATGGGAAAGCCTACATGAATGTCTCAAAGGAAGAAAGGGTGGAGGCTACAGCCAAACTACCAGTGTCCTGGTTCTGCCAGTCAATTGTATTGATTGATATCCTCTAAGAGAATCTTGGGTACTATCTCAGTCTTTTCTATGCTTCCCCTTCAAGACTCTCCTGACCTCTGTCCTATCACTTACCTGCTCTCCCAAGGATTTACAGGTCACTCGGATCCAATGTTGCAGGTAGTTCCGGGATGCAGGAGGACCAAACAGGGATAGACCAATGCTCTCAGGGTCTTCTGAGGTGATGTTTCGGAAGAATTTTGAAGGCTCTAGGACCCAGGGCTTAGGGCCCCCTTCAAATAACATCTCTTTGGAAGAACCCAGAGTTACCAGAGCCACAGAAGAAGGATCAATAGTCTGAAAAGGAAAAGAAAATGACCAGACATTTTTATGGGGAAGATAGGGAGGTATGGAGGCAAGAGTGAATAATGAAGAGTCAGGTTACCTGAATGCAAATCCTAGCTTGTCAATTCACTAGCTATGGGACCACAGGTAAATCACAACTTTCTATGCCTAAATTTCTTTATCTACAAAATAAAGTAACATAACCATTCTACCTATCTGCTGACTTGTAAAGATCGCAGGCTCTAGAATCAGAAGGAACTATAAAAGGAATCCCATCATTTTACAGATGAAGAACTAAAGGAGGTGGAAAACTTTGGGGATGAGATGGGGGCTCTCAAAGTAGGGTACTAGGAAATTCCATAAATGTTTCCTTTTATTGTGTAGCCAGTGTTTATAAGGGGTAAAATATCATGCAGAACAGAACAATTTTTTCCCTAGGCAATTCTCAATAGAGATTTTATTCACAAAGAAGGTAACGTAGGCCCTCTTTGTCCCAAGACTCTCATGCATGAGCTACAGCCCTGTGAGGAAAGTAAAAACATCTACTTCCCAAGGGTATTATGTGGATAAAATGAGATATTTGTAGTGGTTTGCAAACCTTCAAGCTCTGCATAAATGCTAGTTATTTCAGTTTTGCTATTGTTATTATTATTATACTTAACACCATCTCTGTTATACACAGGTAGTCATTGAAGCTTGTGGAAGTTATCTGCCAGTGTTACACAAGTCAATGGCAAAAAGCAGGATGGGAGCTCAGGTCTCCTGACTCCCACTGCAGTGACTTTAGCCATGCATCTACCAAAAGGCTCCTATAAATAATGAGTTCCCTTCCTTCATCCAAGTGTTTACTTATACACCATTAAGTATTTGGCAGTAAGCCCAAGAGGACCAAGAAAGATATAGCTAAAAAATAATAATTCCTTGTGTTGGTTTGGTATTTTACAATTCAGAGAGTACTTTCAAATCAATTATTTTATCTGACTTTCACCACAAGCTAGAAGGTTAGGAATATTGCCCCAGGGCAGCTCAGTTTCCTGACTTCTAATCTGGCCTCAGACACTTACTAGCTATATGACCCAGAGCAAGTCATTTAACTGTTTGCTTCAGTTTCCGCATCTGTTAAAGGAGCTGAAGAAGGACATGGTAAACCATTCCAGTATCTTTGCCAAGAAAATCCCAAATGGACTTCTCTACTACTAGTAGCAATGCAATGATCCAGGACAATTCTGAGGGACTTATGAGAAAGAATGCTATCCACATTCACAGGAAGAACTGTGGGAGCAGAAACGCAGAAGAAAAACATGATTGATCACATGGCTCGATGGGGATATGATTGGAGATGCTGACTTTAAATGAACACTCAAATATTAATAATATGGAAATAGGTTTTGAACTATGATACATGTAAAACACAGTGGAATTGCTCATTGGCTCCAGGAGGGAGGAGGGGAAGGAAAGAACATGACCTATGTAACCATGGGAAAATATTCTAAATTAATTAAATAAATACATTTAAGAAAAAAGAAAATCCCAAATGGGGTCACAAAGAGTTGGACACAATTGAACTGGAATGAGAAATGACTGAACAAACCAATAGTAATGTTACTTCTGATGTTAATGGAAAGAATGCCAAAATAGGAAGTCAAATTAACTAATTCACTTCTCTTTGCTTCAGTTTCCTTTCCTACAAAGTTTGGACTAAATGTTCTGCAAAGTCCCTTTAAGCTCTGCAATTTCTGTTTATGTGTTTTGAAAAAAATACAATATTACAGATTTTAACATTAAGTTATGATGCTGAGGGGTTATAGGATCATAGATTTAGAGTTGGAGGAGCCATAGAAGTCATCTACTTGGCCAAGGTCACCTAGAGTTTGAGTAACTGAGCTAGAAAACTGAATCTAAATTTCTTGACTATACATTTACCTGAATTCTTAGTTCCAGCCTAGAGAGCTTCCAAATTAGACCTGCCACACTGTTATTTTCTGATCTTTAAATAATGCATTACGCACTTAATTTTCAACAGAACCAAATAAACACACATTTACAATTATTTGCACTTAAAAATGAATTTCTACATACAGCACGTCCACAACAGCTTGTTTGTTACCTCTTCTGTATCCCTTCCTTTCTCTGTTTATTTCATTGTTTTCTGAAAGTGTAATCATCAGATTCAGAAGAAATATCTAAAAAACAGGGACTTGTGTGGGTGGCGCTATGTGTGCTGGGTACTGGATAAGTCAATTAAAAAGAAAGAGTATAATCTCCTGAGGAATGGAGACAAAGACAGGCAACTCTGAAACCAAGTCATTTTTTGGTTTCTTCTTCGCATTACCCCAGCTAGGTATGTGCTGGACAGTGCCAAAATCATTCTGAATGACTGCAAATCAAAAGCTTCTGATTTCACCATGTCCATTCAATGAGTAATAACAGAAGCTAAGGGCTAAAAGGGACCTCAGAAGTGCTCTTAGTCTAAGTCAGACATTCACAAAGATCCCTTATGCGACATACCTCATAAGTAGTCCATTTCTACTTGAAGATCTGCTGTAACAGGGATCCCCAAACCTTCTGTTTAGACTACCTACTTTTGGACAACTGCTGTTAAGAAGTTTTTCTGATGTGGCTGTCATTCATTAATCCTATTCCTGCTCTCGTGGATAACCTGGTCTTCTTCAAGACTCAGTTTAAACTCTGTCTTCTACATTGTTTGCCCCCTCCTTACCTCACACTTCCCTATAAAACTACCGCCATTTACATTGTATATATCTGGTAGGTACATAGTTATCTGCAGGTTGTCTCCCCCATTAGAACATCAGCTCCCCGAGGACAGAGACCATGTTCTTTTGCCTTAATGTAGTACTTGTCATATAGTAAATGCTTAATAAATTCATGTTGACCGACTGGCATTTATTCTATTGTATCATAGCAGATTCCATACAAAAATGAGTCCTACTGGAGTTAACCTTTGCCTGCTCAATGAAAACAAAATTTATATTGATTAAATTATTAATGTAAACAAGACCATAGGGAGAATGTTTAACCTACCTAAGAAGAAAAAAAATTATTTCAACTTCCACATTGAATTGAAATTCTTTTCAATTCCAATACTCCTGAGACCAATTTAGGAGCCTCCGTCTGCAGATAATTAATGGGATTGTGCTTATAAAGTAATGAGGCTTTTCAAAAACAATATCTGAACTTATACACATAAACTGTGTCTATATCACTGTGGGAAGCTACAACGTAGTCAATGACTCTTGCTATTCAAAGGAATTTTAATGGAAAGTTTTCAAAACTTATTTACAAGTAACAACAACAACAAAATAGAGTGGTAGGCCCAGAAACAGGAGGTCTTGGGTGCAAATGTGACCTCAGATACTTCTTAGCTATGTGACTGAGCACGTCACTTAACCCTCATTGCCTAAGCCTTACTGCTCTTCTGTCTTGGAACTAATAAACAGTATTGATTCTAAGGTGGAAAGGAAGGGTTTTGTTTTTTTTTTTTAAATTAGTTTTAATAAATTATAATCACAATTCATTTTTTAAAATCAAAATCCCTGCATTGTTATTAGCTGATCTTACACTCAAGACAAGTCAACCATGGCATCCTTCAAAGAGCAGATGTATATTTTAGACATTTTCCTGTCCCCTTCTGTTTTGCCCACCTGAAGAAAGTTTCTCACTCGCTCACTCTTATTTTAGTACTGTCAAATCCCTATCACTCCTTGGGATCATCCATTTTATTCATAGGATTTGACTCTGCATAAGTTTAGACTGATTCTCAAAAACTCATCTACTACATCAAAGAATGAAGACTTAAAGAGATTTGAAGGGAAGCTCTGAAGGCAATTCCCAAAGAGAAATAATCTGAGCCTCATGAAGATTTATTGGAATAAGTGGATATCATGCCACAGGGGACTACTCTAAAAGGGAATCACACTTATTTACATGTTTAAATGTTGGTCTGTTTATTTGAAAAAGGATAGTCTCATTACCTTAAGTCATACCTCATATTATTAACTGTAAACTATTCACACCCACTCATTAAAGACTGTTGGCTAAAGCCACTGTATACATTTAGACTCAGATACGACTCATTTCCTTTTTTAAAAAAATTCACTAATCCAGACTTTCCATGAATTTAGACAGACATTCCCTCTAGGTACATTGAATTTATGAGATTGTGTAAACTTTTCAATCCTCTCTAGTCGGTAGCAGTCAGGTTTAATGAGGTGGCAGGATGTCTAGGTGCTGCTGCTCCCACTTGAAAGAAGTCAGATGGAAGGGCTGCTCTGAGAGGAACTAAAGGAAACACAGGCATCTTGCTATCTTTGATTTCATGAGCTGATTTCAACAGAGAAGGTTAATGTGGCCAGTTTCTGTCCCGGTCAGACTGACCGCAGCTTTCAGGCTTCTGGGTGGCACTTCTCCTTAGGCAAAGAGCTTAGGAATGCATCTGTGTATCTGGAAAGGAGACGCTTGTCTCTGCTACCAGGGGCTATTGTCTGTCACCCAGTCACTGGGCAGAGGATGATTTGTGTCATCTTCTTGTATAGTACAGGGTCAGGACTCCACTCTACACCTGGGCTGTCATGCCTAATGCACATGGCTGGAAACATCACAGAATTATTGTGTGCAGCTTGCATTAATTCACCTGGCATTAGGGTGCTAGGCAGAACCATTCAGAAGCAGACATTGGGGACTGAGACAAATTAATCAGAGCAATAAAGGACACTGAAGCTGCCTGATGGCATAGTGGAGGGAACATGAGATTTGCTGTCAGAGGCTCCACACTTAAATCTGACATTGTTACCTGTCTGACTTAACTGTGCTACATTGTCTTTCTAAGCCTCAGTTTCCTTATTTGTAAAATTAGACAATTGGGAACAATACTAACTCTAAGATACTCTGAAGTAACTGCTAAGAATGCAAGGGAAAACAAAATCTATATACAAATACAAAAGAAGCAACTATTTTCTTGAGGAGTAATTGTTACATTAGCAGATTCAGAACACAAGTTACAAGGGAGGCATCTGGAGTGACAATACAAGGGAACTCAAAGAGTGATCTTCCTTGGGAGGAAGAGAAGAGTTATGTGGACTTTGTAGACTACTGGAACGAGGTGAAGGGAATTCTAATCTCCTTTTCTCAATAACAGAAAGGATCTTGGACTACTAAAGTTTAATGAATCAATTCTCACTACATGATATTGGAGAAAATATAAAAGAGTATAGGTAGAAATGTAGGAGGAAAGACAATGAACATGAAGCACAGAAGGTGGGAAGACACCCTGACATACACATACACATGCACAAAATAGGCAAGCTAACTTAATAAGATCACAGATTTTGAGCTGGGAGGGCTCTTAAAGATCATCCAGTCCAAGCCCCTCATTTTATAGATGAGGAAACTGAGGTTCAGAGGCATTAAGTGACTTGTACAAGATCACATACAGACAGGAAGTGGAAAAGATGAGACTTGAATCCAGAGGTTTCAATTCCAATACTACTATCCCATACTACACAGGAAACTGGGTTAAATGTATCCTGGGCTCACATGTCATGGAAAAGTGTGTGCATGCTTTGTTTTAAATTTTTTAAGATGAATAAACAATCCTTGATATTGGTTAAAAAGGAACTCATTCCACTGGAGAGTTTCAGTTTTGGTCAAGTAAAGGTTTTACTCTAAAAAGAAAGCATAGTCATGGTATATGTACATACAGATTAAACTTTTCCTATGCAGTCAATGCTTAAGACACTAATTGTATCTAACTATGTAATGGCAAATCATTTAACTCTTCTCTGTACTTCATTTTCTCCATTTATCAAAAGGAGATGATAATATCTGCTCTGTTCACCTTGTGGTGATGCTCTGAAATGATTCACATGATAGTAATATATAAATGTGATAGCTTCTTAATTATATTATGGTTTAAGTCTGGACTCACTTCTTCCAGGATGGGAACCTCTCAGCTTTTGCTTTAGGTCTAGGTACAATTCAAGTCTCCATAGAGTGCCTCTCCTCCATGAAGTCTTCCTTGATCCCCCCCATTAGAAATGAGCTTTACTCCTTTGGATTTCACTTCAGAGTTGTACTTTTCCTATGCCTTTATCATGTTCCATTATGTTATATATAGAGAGAATAGAGAAACAGATAGAGCACTAGGATTGGAGTGAGGAAGACCTGGGTTGAAGTCCTACCTCAGAAAATATGTGACTGTGGGTGATAGTTCATCTGTGAAATGGGAGTAGTCATAGCACCTATTCATAGGGTTCTCATGAGGATCAAATGAGACAGGGCATTTGTGAACTCACAAGACAGCACCTTGTGCATTACAAAAGCATTACAAAATGTTAACTGTGATAGTTATATGTTTATTTGTCTATGTCTGGATTGCATCCTCGCCTACTAGACTATAGATTCATAAAGGAGAGAAACTAGGTGTTATTTGCCCTTGAATCTCTATGGACACCTAGCAGAACTCAGTTTAATGGTTAAGTTGGGCTTACCTTCAGTGGGAGGTAGGCAGCAATGGTGATCTTGGCACTCAGGTGAATGTGACCATGTTTATAACTCACGAGGAGTGTGGTGTATCCCTGGATTTCGGCTCTGACCCGGACACCACTGCAGTAATCTGACCCTGGCTTAAGCCTCCCTACCAGAAAAAACAAACACAAAAGTTAAGAGCATATCTTTCATTAGAGCTTTGGTGAAGAAGAATGTTGTGGAGGGAAGAGGGACTCAAAACATCTCCTGGTTTAACACAATTAGATTTCCTTTAGAAACACTTTGGTTTTGTTGCAATTTTGCCTGTGGCTGCAGAAATTAATATGGTGAAGAATGACAACAGAAATTCCCTAATGCCAGAGTATAGGAGAAGAATGTAGAACAGGGCATAGATAAGAAAATGGGAGGTGATGCTTATCAAGAAAAAAAACACGAAGAAAATGTTGCTCTAACTGGAGAGAAAGTAGAGTAGCAAAATCTACTTGCTTAATTCTAGAGGCAGTTATAATGGGAAAACATGTGCTCAAACTAGGCCTGGCACAGAGATTTCAGCTGTGGTGCCTCCTAACCAAAGATTCCATGCAGACAGACAGACA
The DNA here is from genome assembly GCF_016433145.1 of Gracilinanus agilis. Lineage (NCBI taxonomy): Eukaryota > Metazoa > Chordata > Mammalia > Didelphimorphia > Didelphidae > Gracilinanus > Gracilinanus agilis. Next base: position 66,180,094 of record NC_058130.1, read on the forward strand.
GACAGACAGACAGACAGACAGAGAGGGAGGGAAAGATAGGAAGAGACAGAGACAGACAGACAGACAGAGAAGGAAAGATGGGGTGGGGGGAAGAGGACAGGAGAGGAGAGGAGAGGAGAGGAGAGGAGAGTAAAGATTAGAATATTAGAGAAGCCAAATTCGTGCCTCAGGCCCCAGGTTGAGTAAATGTGAGAGATTTAAGGAGGTCTGGAATCATACTCATTTGGGTGGGTGTTTGGTTCCAAGGCTGGGAATTATCAAGAGACTTCCAAGACACAGCTTTCATTAGGCATGGAAACCAGCACTGGTTTGCCTGTCTTTATTTGGGGTCTAGAGGAATTCTTAGACAATCTGATTTAAGCAGTAGGTAGTAATGATAATAATAATTTATAATTATGAAGCACTTCCCAATTTTACAATCATCCCCATTTACTTTGATATTTCCAGTCATCATTTCATTGATGTGACTATTTCTTCCATCAATGACAATAGCAATGATGACAGTTCTGTTGATGTAGCATTTTTTAAAGTGCAATACTATTTTTTTTTCAGTTAAGGGTTCATACTGGCTCCTAGATATTTAAAGTTACACAAAAAGGGGTCTTGGTACAATATAAAGATGAAATTTCCAAAATCAGCAAACTGACTGATGTCCATTTTGAGATATGGGCCTGCTGGAGTAATCTAGCCACAATTCGTCTTTCTAGAAACCTTGAAATTTTGCACCGCTCTTATTTCAACCCAAACACCTACGGCATGTAGAGACCCCCTTCTCTCAACCTTACACTGACTATTAAAAGCAAACTCCCCTTGAAATGTAAATCTCAAGTTCATGGTATGACAGTATTCTCTCTCCTGCCCAATAACATACTGTCTCCAATTCTAAAATGGTTACCTTCCTGGAGATATTTAAATTTAATAAATTTCGATTTCTCCTAGGCAGCTTACCAAGCACACAGTACAATTCTCAAGGGAAAGACAGTAATATGGTTTGCTTGTGTTCCTCAGAAACACGGTGTTGTTTTTCCGTGTCATTCTAAATTAAAACAGCTCTACAAGCAATTGGAAACACAAAACAGAATGCTCAATCCTTTCTTTGCTAAAGGCAGGAAGGAGGTATATGCTCTGTGACTTTGAGGTAGGAGATAGGAAAATGGAAGCTCTAAAATTGTTTTGCAGAGGTAGCGTCTTCCAAGAAAAGAGAATAACTTTGCACAGTTCATGGTCCAATGGAGAATTCATGACAGTTCTGAAACTGGAGGGCCTAGTTTTGTGCCCCCAAACTGATGCTAACTACGTGTATGGCTTTGGTAATCACCTAAGCAATTTTAGCCTCAGTTTTCTCATCTGTAAAATGAGAATGTTGGACTAGATGGCTTCTGAAGTCCCTCTGAACTCTAGAATGAGAAGCCTAACTATTTGAATTATCATTATCTGAACATTATCTTATTCCCTTAAGATTGAATTTTGGGAAGCATTTCTCATTTGATCTTTACAATAACCTTGAGAAGTATGTGCTATATTAGTTTGATTTTACAGGTGAGGAAACTGAGACAGATAGCAATTAGGTGGCTTGTGCAGAGTCACACAGCAAGTATCTGAGGCCAGATTTGAATTCAGATCTTCCTGACTCCAAGCCCAGAGCTTTAACCATTCTACCACCTAGATACATCTACATTTTGACTATTATTCCTTCCCTTTTCTGGGCCTCAGTAGGAGGCAGAGTGATATAATGAGGAGAAAAAATAAGCATTAGATCTCAAATCAGAGGACTAGGATTCAAGTCCCACCCCTGACATTTCTTGTGTGATCTTAAACAAATCTCCTTGGGACTTCTCTATAAAATGAGAGGACTGGAATAGATCATCATTTAATTCTATTATTCTTATTTGAAAGGAAGACTAAGTTGCATTATCTGCAAAGGCTTCAGGGAAAAGGACAATAGATATTATAAACTAGTGAAAACTTGAAAGAAACTGAATATAGTATCGTGTCATGATAGCTACAGTGTGTACCAAGCCTAGAGTCTCTGTACCAGTTCATATTTATCAATCATCAGTAAATGTAGAGGTTTTTTTGGGCAAATGGTGCAGAACCACCCTCAAAATGATTCTGCCCTTCCCTGGGAAAAGAGGAATATGTAGTAGGACTCTGATTGCCAGGTCTGAGTTGGGAAAAAATGGCCAGCTAATGTCATGTTCCCAGTCTGAAAACTGTATGAAAGAACACTTCAGTCTTCCATTTTCAACCTAGTAGCATGCTTCTTTCAGCAAATTCAAAATTTTTTTAGATTCCTACTAGATACATGGTCTTGTTAGGCATTCTGAGGGCAGTAAAGATAAAAAGACATATATATATAGACATATATATTTATATATATGAATGTATCATATATTCCTTGTACTCACTTAGCTTACAGTTTAGAAGAGGGAGATGTGGAAATGAGACAGGTGCCCAGATAAATATCATATAAGTCAGAATATGCTAATGTAGATGAGGAATGAACGAGGTGTGAAAATTTTGGAAAGGGAGAGACTGCTTGTAGTTTAAGAGATCCTGGAAAGCTAACTGGAAAAGATGGCACCATTTTGCTTGTGTTTCAAGAGGAAGCTTTTATTTTGAGGGAGTAAATTAGAGTTGGGATGTGTAGTAATACAAAAAAATAAGAAGTGAGTCTCAATGAATTTTTTAAGAGAACAAAAAGAAATCTAGAAGGGAAAACAGAACAGTATTGTTTCAAATAGATTAAATATGTGCTCATATAAAGTGTATAAGCATTCTCCTAAAATTCTATGCAATAAAAGTCCAGTTTCCATATAAAATCTTCTCTCCTTCTTTGTATACTGAAATGTTCATGTTTTTTATATTTGTTGAGTTCATTATAGAAGAAAAAGTGAAGACAAGAAAGTATAATATAGGCAAAAGGAAAAATATGGGGAAAAGAAGTCAAGAGGAGAGAGAAGGCAGAAAGAGCAGAGGAAGAGGAAGTCATCTGGTCTCTTGGAATGAAGAATACATAAAGCAAGGAGAATGAAGTATGACTAGAAAGGAGGCCATTTGGAGCCACATAGTAGAAGGTTTGGAATGCCGTACTAAGGATTCTGGATTGTATTAGAAAGACACTTGGAGGAAGGGAGTGTCAATCCATGAAAGTATAGCAAGAAGTTTATAGAAAGACATAAAAGGAAGAATAGGCCAGAAGTGTCCACCAAGTTTGAGCCAGGAGAAATTGGCAGTATGTTTGTATATTGAATCTTGGGGAAGGGATAAGGCTGGGAAATAGTAAACAAGGAAGACCCTAGGATGAAATTCATGTAGGAAATACAGAAATCCAGTTGGTCTCAGGTGGGCTCTATTGAAGTGAATCTATAATGATGCTTTTGGATAAACAAGAAAAGCTGAGCTTTGCTCAATGAAAGTGTTGGCTCCCCTCTTCCACTGAGATCTGCCAAAGAGTCTCAGTTGGGAATAGATGGGGAGTTACTAAAGGATTTGGAGCAGAGAACTAATGTGAAATGCCAGAAAGATTACTCTGATATTTTCAGGATGGACTAAATAGATGAGGAGAAATGTGAGAGAGGGAAACCAGACAGAGGATTTACTACACCGAGAAATGCTGGCTTCATTAGGAGCTATTAGTAAATCAAAGAGATTTTTTAAAATTCAATCTTGGGGAAAAAAAAGAGCAATCATAAGCAAAATGTTTTACTTTACTAAGTTTAATATACTCCATTTCTATGTGCTGAGTCTATAGCATCTGCCTGGATTGCCTGTAGTACCAGACTTCTGAGCAGAATACTACAGGTCAACAATGATATAGTCAACTCATTTATTGACTGCTGATGGACTTTAGTTGGTTTCAGAAATTAAGTCACAATAAGCATGTGTTCATTCTATTTGATATAATGAGTTTCCTGACTGAGAAGCAGGTTTTTCTATAATTCTAACACTGCCTGTAGATATCCCTGGTGCCTGGTATACACATACACAGTGACCTTCTAGGAAAGGAACTCCAGGGGATGGGTACATCTGCTTCCCAGCTACTGCAAACATTTAGCACGCCCAGCCCTGGCAGCGTGATTGGCCCTTCCATGATTGCAAGCACATTAAACTGTACTCCCAAAGGCAGGTGAGACATTTTGAGGGCCAACAGCTAGTTTGATAGTGGTAGCAACAGCTGGAGATGGGCTGTAAGAGGAAAAATGCTGATAACCAGTCACCATTAGACAGATGGCAGCCTCTCCTTAAACAGAGATAAAGGTGGCTTCACTGATAATGTAAAATAGAACTTTCTCCTTTTTGAGGAAAACACTGTGAAGAACCACATTAGAAATTGTGGCTCCCACTTGAGGCAGAAATGACTAATCCCAAAGTTAGTTGGCAATATATATAGAAAACATAAATGTAGCAATGTGCACGTCTCAGACTCGATAACTGTACCAGTCAGAATGCAAATTAAATAGCAATGACAACTGAACCGTACTGGACCATGTAGAAGTCAGATGGAAATCAAATAAAAGAGAAGGTAGCCGAGGTGTATAGGATCTTTGGGTATAATCTAGTATAATTTTTGTTCAGTTGTTTCAGTCATGCCCAATTCTTCATGACCTCATTGGGGCTTTCTTGGAAAAGCTGCTAGAGTGGTTTGCCGTTTCCAGCTCCAGCTCATCTTAAAGATTAAGAAACTGAGGCAAAAAGGATTAAGTGACTCGTCCAGTATCATCACAGCTAGTAAATGTCTGAAGCCAGATTTAAACTCAAGAAAATGAGTGCTGCTGACTCCAAATCCAGTATTCTATCCATTTCACCAATTACCTATCCCTCTGGTGTAGTTTAGCCTCTACAGTAATAGACTATATCAACTAGTATAGTCTACCATAAGCCAATACATTTAGATCCTTTATTGGGACTCCAACATCCAGGGACATAATAGCAAATATTTAACACCTGGGCTCTCCAGGGGGGGAAAATATATATATATATATACACATATACATATATATGCATTACACTGTGTATTGACTATAAAAATAAAAGAAGATTCAGAATAAAGGACATCATCAGAGGAACGTGTAATTGAAAAGAAATGGGCTAGTCACATGGCAAGTGCAGTGGATAACTCATGAACACCCTATCTTCTCCCCAAGTCTCCTCACTATGTCAAAAGAAAGTAACAAAATTCTTGAGGAGCCTAGATGGACTTCATGGTGAACTCATGGGAAGATATGGTTGGAAGTCACCTAGGAGAGACAGGCACAGATGGGTGGTGAATGACATTGTTGATGGGCCTAGGCACATGGATGAGGTCACAGATCTAGCTGAACAGATAAAACATGACTCTTTCCTTCCCTCCCCCAAGCCCGATCACTATTTTAATGCTGGCATCAGGAAAATGGCACAGAATGAATCTTCTTGCTTATTCCTGCCAGTCTAGAGAGCTTTGGCTTACCTGGGAGTGGCTGGAATACACCATGATTCTCTACATCCACCATCAGGTCAAAGTGTGAACAGTCACTCAGAGTGACCACCTCATTGACCTCCCCTGGCATGAGACCATTGATCCTCAGGGGAAGCTCCAAGGTTTGGCCCACCCGAGCTTCCACCTGGCAGGGTATGAACTCCATGCTGCTGGGCTCTATCACATATACCTGGGTGGGAGACACAAAGGACAGAACTATGGTCTGGGCATGGAATGAACATAAGGACTAGTCATTTAAAAAGTAAGAAATTTGCCATTAGCTTCCTTCTCTGTAATTTTCTATACTCCCCACTCTTCTTTTAGCAGTCCCAAACCCTTGTGTCTACTGTCCATATTGTGACTTTCAGGGTGACACCATGAACAGGTTCTTTCTCCACTAGTAGTCCATTAGTGCTAAACATTTCTACTTCCTCTCCACAGGGATACTAATATTGCAATTGGATTTAAAATAATTCTAACACAAAATATGCAAGTCTTTCTCACTATAGTTTAAAATCATCTCTTCCATGTATATTCAGGCACCTTGTTCTTGATAGGGGGAAAATACAGCTAGAAGTCACCTTTGGCAAAACAAATGTTGAAGAAATAGGGCTACCACAAAGAAGCACGGTGTCAACTAGGGTTCTAGTTCCCATTCTCTTGTATGACTATGGCCAAGTCACTTAAACTTTCTGGGCTATATTTTCCTCAGCTGTAAAATGAAGGACTTGGAGTATATTAGATCTAAGACTGGGTGGTACAGCAGATAAAGTTCAGGAATTTTGATCAGGAGGACCTGAGTTCAAATCAAGCCTTAACATTTCCTAAAAAAGATACTTATAAATAATGGCACCTACCTCCTGAAATTGTGAGGAAAAGATGGGCAAAATTTGTAAAGTACATTGTAAATCTGAAAGCACTGTGCAAATGCTAGCTATTATAATAAATATTATTATTACTTCAAGCACTAATATTCTATCACTAAGGATAGAATCCTCACAAAGTTGCTCTAAGAAAAGTGAGCAATGAAGAACAAAAGTTTATGTAAATGTGAATTACCAACATCATCATCACTATAATTAGTAGTAGTAGTGGTAGTGGTGGGGGTAATGAAATAATAGGAATGAATCAGTCAGTCAACAAACATTTATTAAGTGCCTACTATGTGCTTAGAACTACGCTAAATGCTGAGGAGATACAAAGAAAAGCAGAAATAGTCTCTGCTCTCAAAGGGCTCATAATCTAATAGGGGAGACAACATAAAAACAACTATGTACAAATAAGATCTAGACAGGATAAATTAGAGATAATCACAGTGGAAGATACCAACATTAAGAGGGTCTGGGGAAAGGTGAAGCCAAAATGGAGGACTTGACAAAGCATTCTGATGAGCTCTCTTCTAACATTGCCCTCCAAACAACTTTAAAATAACACTGCAAATAGAATTCTGGAGTGGCAAAACCACCAAAGGTCAGATTGAGATATTCTTCTAGCCCAAGACAATATAGGAGACTGGAAAGAGAAACTGTTGACAAAAGTAGCAGTAGCTTTGGGAGCTCTCAAGCCAAAACTGGTAAGGAGATCTGGCAGCTGATCAGAAAGATATAACAGGGCACCACTATGCTAGCAGTAGATGCAGGACCAGACATATTCAAGAATTTTGATCAGGAGGACTTGAGTTCAACTCCATAGCCTATACCTACACATAGGTTGTAGTTCAAAGGCATAGAGGGCTACTTTGGCTCAAGAGGGAGTGGAAACCCTGAGAGGCAGTATCGCTCCTATCATTTCTGATTCAAAGGGGGCAGGGGCATGAGAAGCAATATCCATTGCAATCCCGAGGGATCCGGAGGCCTTCTTGGATAAAGAATAGAGTGCAGACCAGGAGAGCAGTGAGTCCACCTCTCCCTATATCATACCACTTTAGAAGCACTAAAAACTTCCAAATCCCCAGAATTAGTTCTGAAAATAGCAATGCAAAAAGCTTGAAACTTGAGATAGTATCCCAATCCTATAAAGTAGGAAGAAAGCTCAACTTTACCATAAAGTTCCAAATCAAGAAACAGGGTAGAAAAATGAGGTAACAATAACAAATGATATTTTTAAATACCATATGATATTTTTAAAAACATAAAAATCTATTGTGGTAATAAGGAAAATCAAGACACAAACTCAGAAGAAGTCAATGAAGTCAGAATAGCTATCGGCAAATCCTCAAAGAAAAAATGTGAATAGGACACAAGCCTAACAATAATTCCTGGAAAAAATTTTAAATTATTTTAAAAATCAAATAAGAATGGTAGAGGAAAAGTAGAAAAAATAAATGAAAACAAGGAAAGAAAATTATTAAGACAATTAACAGGGGAAGCTAAGTGGCACAGTGGATAGCATGCCAAGCATGGGGTCAGAAGGATCTGAGTTCAAATATGGCCTCAGAGACTTCCTAGCTGTATGATATATGACATATCACTTAACTCCATTTGCCTAGCACTTGCCTTTTTGTCTTAGGGTTGTTAATAGAATAGAAGGTAAGTGTGTTTTTTAAAGGACAATTCACAGCTTGGAAAAAGAGGCACAAAAAAAACACTACAGAAAATAATACTTTAAATAACAGAAATGGCCAAATGGAAGTACAAAAATTCACTAATGAAAACTCCTTAAAAAGCAGAATTGGCCAAATGGAAAAAGAGGTACAACATCTTACTAAAGAAAGTAATTCTTTAAAAATTAGAAGGGGGCAATTGGAGGCCAATGACTTCATTAGACATCAAGAAATAATATAATAGTCAAAAGAATGAAAAATAGAAGTGTTTTCCTAGGAAAAAACAACTGACCTAGAAAATAGATTGAAGAAAGATCATTTAAGAATTATTGGCCATGGATCAAACAAAGAGAATAGACAAAATATTTCAAGAAATTATCAAGGAAAACTGTCCTGATAGAACCAGAGAGTAAAATAAAAATTGAAAGAATCCACCAATCACCATCTGAAAGAGATCCCAAAATGAAAATTCCCAGGAATATTATAGCCAAATTACAGAGCCTCCCAAGTTGAAGCAAATACTTCAAGCAGCCATAAAAACACCATTCATCACAGAGCCACAGTCGAGATTATACAATACGTAGCTGACACCTTGTTAAAGAGAAGAGTGCTTGGAATATGATATTTCAGAAAGTAAAAGAACTGAGATCTTAAGCAAGACTAACCTATACAGCAATACCTAGTTTATTTGTTCAAAGAGAAGGATGTTTAGTAAAATAGAGGACTTTCAAGCCTTCCTAAAGGAAGATCAGTGCTCAACAGAAAGTTTTACTTTCAAATACAAAATTCTAAGGTAAACATGAATAAGAAATAGGAAACTCAATAAAATTAAACTGTCTACATTCCTTTAAAAAAAGTGGGATTGGGAAAGGCTTCTTTCAAAGTTGAGATTTTAGTTGAGACTTAAAGGAAGCCAGGGAGGCAGCAGTGAGGAAGAAGAGCATTCCAGGTATGAGGAAAAGCCAGTGAAAATGCCAAAAGTTAGGAGTCAGGAGAGGGAGTGTCTAGTGAAAGAAATAGCAAAATGTCAGTGTCACTGGACTGAAGATTGAAGAAGTCACATGAGGAATATGGTAGTAAGGAGACTGGAAAGGTACAAAGGGACAAAGTCATGGGGAGCTTTAAAAATCAGAAAATTTTAGAAACATCTGTGATTATTCCCTTCTCATGTAATCTTTGTTCCAGTCCAACTGTACTTTTTGTTCCCACATTCCACATTCTCCTTCCTCTTTGTCCCCTATGCCTGACTGCCTTCCTTCTTGATAACATCTTAGAATCCTTAGTTGCCTTCCGAGCGCACCTCCTACATAAAATCTTCCTTGATCCCCTTCATCAGCTACTGGTTCCCTGCTAACATTACCTTGGATTTAAAAAATATTTATAAGTATATGTTTTATCTTGCCATGTAGAATATGAACTCCTTGGGGAACAGAGAATGTTTTCTATTTTCTTTTTATCTCTAGTACAAAGACCCTGATATAAAGTAGGTACTTAATAAATGCTTAGTGATTGATTCATTGATTGGAACTGGAATCTGAAAACCTGATATTAAATCCTACCTCTTCTACTAATTCCCTATGTGAATTTAGAGAAGTCATTTAACTTGTTAGTGTTTCATTTCTTTAACTGTAAAATGAGGTGTTAGCACTAGATGATTTCCACAGACTTGTTCAAGGACTAAATCCTATGATCAAGAGCTTTGAAACCACTTCTTAGTAAAAGGGTGATAGCAGCTCTTCATGGCATTATATCTGCTCTGAGTTATTTACTTCCAGTATCTATATTTTGAAAATCTAACCCAGTGGGTTAAGGAAACTGATGGACTAAATAATAAGAGAATACTTACATCCTGCTTTTGACTTTCCAAAGCATTTCCACAGATGGTAGATCACTTGATAATAACAATAGGTCGTATTTATATAGCACTTTATTGTTTATAAATAAATATAGCATTTACAGCAGATATCAGGATTGTATTTTAGAGATGACATAATTGAATCAAAGGAAGTTAAATGCCTCAATAGGTTGTCCCAGATCTCATTTGTGGCAGGGCTAGGACTTGACCACAGTTCTCCCAATTCTCATCTGCAGGTTCTTTCCATTAAATATCATACTCTATCATGGTATAGTTGAAAAACTACTATTAAAACATGACTGCTAGTTTTTCTTTCCTTATCCCATTCACTGTCTTATCTTACACATATTAAGTGGTTAATAAATGTATGAACTGAAAATTGAGGATAGCAGATCAAGTCGCTTCCAAAACTCTGTCCAAACAGGCCAAATATTGTTAGATATGTGAACTGATATTTAGTACCTCCCAAAATGTTCAGGCAAGGAGATCTTGGTAAAATTGACTTGCCAGTTAAGAAAGATTCTTCCAGGGTTTTCTTCACAGTCAAAACAAATATTTATATGGAATGGAGTGTTTAAATGGAAACAATAGTCCCAGACTGTGAGATCCTTGAAGACTTATTTATCTTTGCATCCTCCCAACAATACACAGTTTCTTGTACATAGTAGATGGTAGGATCACAAATCATATAGACTAAGACCTGGAAAGGACCTCAGTGACCATATGTACAGCTTCCTCATTTCACAGCTGAGGAAATGAAGGCCTAGAGGTCAAATGAGTTGGCCAAGGTCACAAAGTTAATAAGCATCAAAATAAAATGGGAATCCGGGTTTTCTGACTACTGAGTTAATAAACGTTTTGTACATTCACATTTCTTAAATGAATGAATCAAACTATGGCCTCTTGCTGATACATCTTGAGTGATTCAAAAGACATTTTGGGGCTCCTGGTATATGAAAAGACAGAAGGAGGGGGTTCATGTTACAGGCTAAGCCAGATAAATACTCTGCTCAGATCCATATGACCTCCTGAGATAAGACAGTTTTTTATAACTTCAGAGAGATGACAGAAAAAACACCAGAATGGTGATTTTCTGGTTTTAAACCATGATGGAGATCAGACAGTCAAAAGCCATGGAGAATTATACAGCCTAGATTAGCACACTAAAGCAGGACAAGCATGGAAGGTCCTAAAACAGTCCTCTTTGATCCATGACCTCTAGTGTCTAGAATGTCCTCTCTCTCCTTCTCTCTTCTGGAATCCCCAGTTTTCTTCAAAGTTTCTGATCTCCAACTACTAATTCCTCCTCCTTCCCCCAATATCTTTGATATATTTTGGGTTGACTTATACAGGTGTAGGTACTACTTTCCCCAAATGAATGTACATGTAAGGTATCTAGGAAAGATATTATTCTATTTCACTGAAAACAGACCTGAGACACATTTCCCACAAGAAGAATGGCAGCTTCTCAAGGCAGAGCCGATTTGTCTTTATCTTGGTATCCCCAGTGCCTAGCACAGTGCCTGATACAGAGTAGGTACTAAGCAAAGGCTTAATGATTGATTTTAAGTAGGAATGGCCCTTCTCCCTCATCATCATTGACTTTTTGAACTCTCCTCTCCACATAGAGTCAATCTAGATCAGTGATTCCCAAAGTGGGCACCACCACCCCCAGTGGGTGCTGCAGAGATCCAGGGAGGCGGTGATGGCCACAGGTGCATTTGGGGGCAGTGAATAACTGTAAGGGAACAGTGACAGTATGTGTCAGGGGGCTCTGAGTAATATTCTGGAAAGGGGGTGGTAGGCCAAAAAAGTTTGGGAACCACTGATCTATAATCTCGAGTTTCTGATCCATGTTCTCATTCCAATACCTTCATGTCTCCATAGTGTAAAGGATTCTGTACATCATGCGCCTGGATCACGCTGACACCGATGTCACTGCTGGTTGTCATCACACCCTTGACTGTGACTGTGGCGACCATGTGGCTCGATGAGGACCAGGTGAAGTTCCCACTCCCACCATGGGCCTAGAAAGGAAGAGGATATTAGTTCAGCATGCTGACCTCTCCTTCCCTGAGGGACTTTTATGGCTCACAATGTGGGGCAGGTGCATCAGAGGAAGCCTTGCCAAAGGCAGGGGAAATGGAGTCTGGAAACAGAGCACCAGCCCTACATATCATGAGTCCTTACAGAAAGAAACTCTTTTTCTCAGGGCAGAAATTGGCAGACCCTTGGCTAGTCATCTGTTACTCTCTCAAATGCATGCTGGTCCTGTCTTTCCCAGAATATCTGACATAAGTGCACCACTCTGAGATGTGGCCTACCTAGACACCTGTGATTGCTTATGCCATTGCCTCTGTGGTCAGAGGTCCAGCCCACAGGAGTCACCTTTCACTATTCCAAAATCAGACTCCTGGACCCAGACCCTTGGACAGTGGAGGGTCCTGGTACAGCTGGATAAGGACACTAGGGACATCAGCCTTCAAAAATGTGGGGAAGAAGTAGAAAGGGTCAATGAAAATGAAAATGGATTTCTTTTCATTGTGACACTTTTTATGTTTTGTCCCCAAAACAGCAAAATCCACCTGGATGGAGGGTCTGAAGAGTGCAGGGGTTAGGGGAGAAAGATGTATCCCTTTTGGGAGATATGTGTATAGGGAAGGTCCAGATCTCTGATTTCTTCAGTGATAAGAATCACAGATGGATCTGCTATAGAATTTTTTCTGCAACTTCTAGTCCTAGAAATTGACAGGGACTCTGGCATGTCACTTAGCTTGTCTAGCATCAAATAGTCAATATATTCTAGAAGTTTAAACCCAGAACCTGAAACCAGGTCTAACAGACTCAAAGGCCAAGCTATACCATGCTACCTACCTCTCTTAATCCTTTTGAAGAAAGGAATTTTCTACATTGTGAACTCTCTAAGAGCAGGAAACACATTTCCTTTATCCCTGCATCTCCCTCAAAGATGAGTAAAATAGAGTGTTGTGTTTAGGAAGTGCTTAATAAATAGCTGTGAAAAAATGAATGAATTTCCAGATCCAAGGAATGGTGGCTCTCATCCCAGGGATATGAACCAGGACACTTAAGGCCCCATTCCATTTTAAAGGAGGGAGGGGAAGCTTCTTGAGTTCTGATTTGTTTTTTTTGTAAAAGGACTGGAGAAGAATGGTTCAGAAGTGAATCCTAAGAAGTTTTATTCCTATGCTCCTTTCCTCCCTAGGCTGATTCCACTTTTTGGGGGAATGCTCTGAAGTAAGGAAGCCATAAGAAGTAGGTACTGACAGGCTAACATTGCAACACAGCAAAACATGGGTGCCTTTCCTAAAGTGGAAAACAAGTATCCTGTTCTCTACCCTGAAAGCCAGGCAGGAAAAGGAACAGACTGGACAGAGAGAAGTGCTAGCTTAGATTTCTTGTTCTGCTAAAACTCTGACTATGGGAAGGGGTGTTATTGATCCAGTTCTTCCCTCTCCAATAACAGTCTCCCTTCTCTTGCCAGTAGCTTCTATAAGTTCTATATGGAAGTGCTCAAGAACCAGCTCAGCAGATCAACCTCCACTGGTACTATCTGTATCCCAATTCCCCTTTGCCATTCATTTAATTAAAAACTGAATGAATGGGGATGAGGGGTGGGAGAGAACCAAGAATTGTGATTTCAGGCAGGAAGGAAATGGCCAGAGTCCCCAGAGGCAAGGACTGAAGGTGAGTGAGAGTCATCTGATTCCTTAACAGTCACACCTCCCTTTCACCTAGTTCAGTAACTATTCTGTTTCATGTATTAGCATATTAGTTGGAGTAGTGAGGGGCAAACAGAATGTCCAAGACCTTTGAGAATGGAAAGACCAAGTTCAAGAAACTTGAAATCCATGAGGGAACTTAAACCTGACCCACATATTTATCTTCAGGATTCTAATTCAGCCTTCTACCAAGAAATGGAATGTCTCTGCCCCTCCTGAAAAAAACCAAAACAAACCAAAGCTGGACCTTGTCTAAGAAAGAGATGAAGTTGCCTCCAAGAGGAGAGAGTTACAGGGGCCTAACTCACATTTGCCGTGCTACCTTGCCATCTCTGTCATGCCTAGGTAGTCTTGGAGAAAAACAAACCTTTTACAAAATGCATGGAAGAAAGCAAGTAATCCATTTGTCCAGAGGGCAATGGCCAGAAGAAGATTTACTAGATAAAACTAGTTTAAGCCAGAGCCAAACTTGTCCTGGATTAAATTCAAAGGTTCATTTCATGTTCACAACAAGGTTGGGGACAATGTGGAATGTGACAATACAGTTCCCCATGAAAAGTACCTATGACAACTTTGGTAATTTTAGTGACACTTCTTCACTATGATTCAGCATTCATCATTTTCTGTGGTTGACACTTTTTACCTTTATTGTGTACTGATAGGCTCCTGTTTTGGGCTGCCATGGAAACGTCAAGATGCTGGGAGAAAGGGTGATAGGCACATAAATTTCAACTTCCTGTTGATTCCGGACAGGAACTGGTATGGTGTGGACACCTCCATCCTACAAGAGGAAAGCAAGAATTACCATGGCAACTACTTCATCTCACTATCTTTCAAATCAACAAGCTCTTTCTCACCTATCTCCCCACCCCCAGCCCCAGGAATCAGAGAAAAAAAGAGACAGAGAAAGCACCACAAACTAGCACCTGCCCATATGATGATGGATGAAAAGCAAACAAGGCAATAAACTCTGGCCTCATTCTTTCCATTTTCCCAAGGACAGGGGTTTTAAGTGACACTGGATCTAGGGGGGAGAAGAGGAGCTACTGGGCATGTTCTAATGGCAGAATGCTCTCTTTCCTCATCTCTGATTCATAGAATCCCTAGCCTCCTTCAAAGAACATTTCAGGTGCCACCTCCTACACCTGACCTTTACTGTTCACTCCCAGTGGTTGAGTGTTCTCTCTCTTTCAAAATTACTTTGTATATCTGTTGTATTGATTTATCTGTGTATATGCTATAACCACACCACAGAATAAGGTCCATATTATGAGCACACAGGGAGAGTACATCAACCTCCATGATTTCCTTGAAGGCAAGGGGTGATTTCATTTTTACCTTTCATTCCCCTGCTCTTAGGATAGTACCTTACACATAGTAATCAATTACTGTAAAAAATGTGGGTTGGAGGAAATTTGTAGGAAAGGAGGAAAAAATTGAGGAAATGGCCAATCTGTGCCAAATCCATGACAATTATGCATTCTGGGAGAAATTATTACAGACCAGAAAATGATTAATTTACATGCAAGAATAGGGGTGTGGGGGGGGCGGCAGCTGGATGGCTCAGTGGATTGAGAGCCAGGCCTAGAGACAGTAGGTCCTAGGTTCAAATCTGGCCTCAGACACTTCCTAGCTGTGTGACCCTGGACAAGTCACTTAACCCCCATTGCCTAGCCCTGTAACAAATAAAATTAATATAGCAGGATATATATAAAAGATATTAGGGTTTTTTAAAAATTAAAAAAAAAAAGAATACAGGGGGAAAAAAAGCTGAGAATTCCATCCTGGGAAAGAGGTTTTTTTCCATTATTCCTTATCATGAACACAATTAGACACAGCAGGCCAAGGGTTAAGGAATACAATGTCCCCAAAAGCAAAGGTTTCCAGTGTTTGCCCTGAATCTTAATAAAGTTTACTCTTTGAGGAAAGAAGGGAGAGCACACCAACCTTTGTGATTTCCCCCTGGAGAAGCATCATTTCTTTCTTGTTGAAGAAACTGCCATGGTAGAGGATTAAAAGAGATGAAGGAAAAAATGAAGGGCTGATTAGGAAAGGCTTACCTGATCCACCACAGATGTGAGGGCTGCATCAATCACTGTTTGTCCCTTTTTTATTGCCTTAACTTGATGGTATGACCCATTCTTGGAGGACTCAAGCACCTCAAAATACTCTGTAGGCAAGGTGGTATCAATCCTGATATTCTGGAAATCAAAATAGACAAGGTTAATAGCTCTCCATTATTGACCTATAGAAGTATGGCTAAAACACTTCCATTTAAAAAGAAAGAGTAACTTAATATCAAGGCCTTAGTAAATCTAATTTCCAAGAAGAAAAAATTGGCCTTGTTGATTCAATTGAATAAGAAGAGGGAAAAGAACAACTTCTCTGAAAAAAATCAGACACATTTCTTTCCCTGGATATTAACCCCACTTTGACCTAAATAACAAGCTATTATCAAGAAATTTGGACTAAAAGTAAAATAAAACAAATGCAACAGGAAACACACGAGAATTCTCTAACTTATCTGCCATTCCCATGCAGAAAAGTTCATTAGAATAGCACAAATTATCAAAATCAGAAAACACATGTGGCACTGGCTACATGGAGACATTGCCTCAAAGTCTCCACCTGAAATATTATTGCTTACAAAAACAAAAAACAAACAAATAAACAAAAAATCCAGTTCTTCAAGCACTCCTGAAATGCAGGGACAATAATTACACTCAAAAAGAGAAGATAATGTGGCGACTGTCAAAAGACATCTTTTACTCATAACCCAGTCTTAAACCAAAGTCTTTAGCACTTCCTTCTTTCCATCTCCATATACAGATTAGCTTCTAATAACTTGGATTTAATTTTAGCCAATGTTTAGAGGCTAAAGTTTAAAAGCATTAGAATTAGGGTATTATGTATAAACTCAATTCTCTATGGATCCGAGTGTTGTCAGGCAAGACTATTTGACAAGCTAATCAGTAGGTAGAGGATTCTGACATTAACCACTAAATTAACCACTCTTGGAAACCCTTCAGAACTCAAAAGTTGCAGGGGGATGCTTGAATGGTTGCTATATTCATGGCTGGTATGACTCTGAATTAGACCCAGGGACATTGCAGGGAATCATTTCTTGGTATTTACTTACATCTGATAAATACACCTTGTTGCTTGATTTATCATATACTTCAATGCTGATTTCGTAAAACCGGCCAGTTTCAAGGACCCATCTATCCCCAGGCTGAATTGTAAAGCCTATAAAGCATAGAAACAGAGCAGTTTGGCTATTTAATTTTTGCAATAGAATGCTTGTCCGTCATTAAATGTTCTTACTCAATAGCTGCCCCTTTTATATGGAGAGAGAGTGCTACTAGTCCACCATTAGAATGTGACAAGACCATCAATTTTACCACCTTACCCCATAGTAAAAAAAAAGGGGGGGGCTATGCTGAGTCATCTCCCCTCCTTTCACTGGCTCTCATATATCATACATTTGAAAGACAGTTAAGCAGACCTAGAGGGATCAGCCAGCATCCAGGATTATTAGGGTTAGTCTATAATCATGGGAAAGATTGAAACTAATTGGCCAATAAGAGGTTCAGACTGATAGCTTTGTCTGCATGAACCCTGTGTTCTAGGTAAATAAACTGACTAGCAGATACTAGCAAATTTAATGACCAAGATGAAACCAATAACGCCTAAAATGCTCAAAATATATTTTAAAAGCCCAGATTTGGCTTCTTCAGATATATAAAAATAATAATCTGATAGTTATATTTTCCAAAAGAACTGAATTCTAACCAGGGCAAAAATTCCAAATTTTTGGCAGCAAAACTAAAATGATCTTTACCACCACATAGTGTCAGAGGTTGACATCACTGAAGTATCACAGCACATTTAATGTACAAGTGGTTTCAAACAGAAGGAAGAAAATGGCACATTTGTGAAATGCTATATGATATATGTCCTAAACTTCTCTCGAATGGCAAGTAGGGTTAGAGAGGCTCTATTCCCTTGCTTCTTTCCTTTGTCCTCTACATTTGGCTCTCTTTCCCAAATACCCCAGTTTCATGACAAATTGCCTATGAATCCACAATCCCATCATGCCCACTTTCCCAAGGGAGGGAAGAGAATAGAATGAAACAAAGGGACATTTTTTAGGACTTGAGTGTAAATTTTCCAATAAAGAGATATCTTATAAAATCCATAAAAAGCAATACCAATGATCTTCAGGCTTTTCTGGATATCTCAAAATACAATATCTATTTCATTCCATTTCCTTCCCCTTCCTTTTTACCAAACCATCACCAAAGATCAAACTGGGCAGGCTTGTATTCTGCTTTTTCTCCATATGTCTGCACATTGCCCTGGTAGAAATACTGGGAAGAAGCAATAGCCAAAAAATAGCCAGCCAGAGGCCAACTAAATAAAGGGCTTGCATCCAACTACTAACAAGAACCTCAAGGTACACATGGGCCAGAATAGGGTGAATCACCTTTATATGTGTTTAAAACCCACACACGTGTGTGTGTGTGTGTCTACAGATACACTCAAATATACACAATCATATGTGCATATTTGTATATGCATATACGCATGTTATAGAAATATTGCCTAAAAACAAAAAAGATATTATGTATACATCATTATATTAACATACACTTATATACATACATACATATGGGGGGTAGGTCTGAGTGTCTCTACATGTAAGGCTGTGACATTTTAAGAATTGTTCTAATAAATTGTAATTTTGAATTCACTGCAGAGTAGTCAGGAAACAGATACTCACCCAAGTATCCAGGTTCCACAACATAAATCGTGCTATTGGGTAATCTGGAAGCACCCTGCATACGAATGCCTAAAGTCTTAATTAAGGAACAAAGCCATTGGGAGAAAATAAACTTATTAGATGGGGACTTAGCTCATTTTTGCCTGATTGATTAACTGGTATTTGTGTCAGAGACTAAATCTCTAAAGAGATCAAAATAATTTTAAAAATATATAATTGCCTCTGGCTGTTTTCCACATTGGCAGTCTGGAATAGTTATTTCCCAGAACTCTAGACAACATGATGGATAGCTTTTTATACCAACAGAATGATTTCTTTACCAAAAACAACCACTGAAGCAAAAACAACAACAAACTTTCAGAGAATCCCATGTGTCTATGCAGAAACTGTCTTATCTTCAGATGATTTTTTCCAATAATCTATACCACATGCCATTGTGAAAGGCTTCTAAGCCCTTAAGAAGATTCTGGACAAAAAGAATGATGCCATCCCTTTATTTGCTATTTCTCATTTCTAGGATTTGAACTAGTGAGTCATCCAGAGAGGTGTGTGATTCAGTGTTGCTATTTCAACTCTTTCTGATTTTCAGATCATTGGGAGAAGGCAGGGATATTTTTAGCCTGGCCACGGGTTTTGGAAGAGAAAAACATCTCCACATCAAAAAGCATCTGGGGAACTCAAGTACATCCTGAGCATGAGTGCACAATCTCTCTCTCTCTCTCTCTCTCTCTCTCTCTCTCTCTCTCTCTCTCTCTCTCTCTC
>NC_058130.1:66204141-66319502 GCF_016433145.1 Gracilinanus agilis
AGGAAGGAAGGAAGGAAGGAAGGAAGGAAGGAAGGAAGGAAGGAAGGAAGGAAGGAAGGAAGGAAGGAAGAAGGAGCAACAGAGAAGAACAGAATTTGAGAGAATGGACACAGAGATAGACAAACAATGCCTGAGAGAGGGAGAAGGCAAAAGAACCAAAGAGAGAATAGAGGACAACTTCGTATATTTGTAGAATATAGACATTTACAGAGTAATATCATCTTGATTGATTGGGAACAAGCACTTCCTACTTGCTGTAGTAGCTGGTTGAAATTTAGTTGAAAGGCTGATTCAATCCCTGGAATAGAAATTGTCTACTCTTGCTCTAAGGAAGCTGAAATCCAGCCAAGGGACAAGGATAATCATCACAAATGGGAAATTTTCTCGCAACTTCTTGCAAATGGCCTGGCATTTTTCAACTAGTATTCATTCCATCATGTAATTCCCAGCACTCAAACCACAAACGGTAAGAGCAATTTTTTGCATGAAAACCTTACCAACACATAGTCTCTTGGCCAATGTCATCTATCATAAGGGAATGGCCCACTGCAAATACAGGAGATTTGAGAGTAATGCTCAATTCAGTTGTATGTAGGGTACTGTTTTAATATGTGAACTCTAAATGGAAGAATGCTTTTGATACTGGAACTTTTTGTCAGAAGCATGCTCAAAACTCAAGAATACAAAAGCCAAATCAAATTGAAAGCATTTATTATGTGCTTACTATGTCCCAGGCACCGTGCTAAACAAAAAGATAAATAATCTTGTAGGATGAGAGGCTGCATGGTATAGTGGTATTGAGGGCTCAGCTTGGAGACAGGGACTTTAGTTGTTTTTCCGTTGTGTCTGACTCTTCAAGAGACCATTTGGGATTGTCTTGGCAAAGACATTGGAGTGGTTTCCTTCTCCAGTTCATTTTACAGAAGTGGAAACTAAGGCAAGCAGGGTTAAGTGATTTGCCCATAGTCACATAGTTTGAGGCCAGATCTGAACTCAGGAAGATGAGTCTTCCTAATTCCAGACTCAACACTCAATGGTTATGCCACCCAGCTACTCGGAATCAGGGAGACTTGTGTTCAAATTCTGCCTCAAGCATTTACTAGTTCTAGCTTAAATAACTTAACCTTTTTTCAGCCTCAGTTTCTTCATTAGTAAAATGAAGGAGATGGATTCAGTGACCTATAAGGTAACTACTAGCTCTAAACCAATAAAATCCTATGAAAAAGGTCAAGACTAGTGCAAAGCATCCAGAGACTATTACATCAATTTTTAGAGTTCAGTAAAACATTCATACGCCACAAGCTAAATCAATCAATAAGTCAATCATTAAAATTTATTTGGTATCTACCATATGCCAGACACTGTGCTAAGTACCAGGGATACAAAAACAGACCCTCAAGGAGCTCACAATCTAATGGTTGTTTAGCCATTCCCCAATTAATAGGCATTTGTTTTGTTTTCAGTTCTTTGTTATTTTCAAAAGTTTTATATAAATACCTTGATGTACATGGGACCTAGTTGTGACATCCTTAGAACTGGGGATAAATCACTGGGTCAAATAACATGGACATTTTAGTCACTTTATCAGTTTATAATTTCAAATTGCATCCTAGAATGACTGGACCAGATATTGTTTGTAAGTAGCTGCTTGCATGCTGTCTTCCTCTTTAGACTGTAAGCTCTCAGAAAGCAAGGACTGCTTTTTGCTTTTCTTTGTATCTCCAGTATTCTGTATAGTGCCTGGCATAGAGTAGGCAGGTAATAAATAGTTGTTTATTGACTAGAGAAAATTAAACCCTTATTTAGAGTCCAGACTTAGTCTATTTCTGCCAATATCTGGTATTTTAACTGTTGCCTATTTTGCTTTTATGCTCTTCCTTCTCACCTCCTTCTGGACATATACTGAGGTTGTGCAAATATTCCAAACATTCGGTGTAAAAATTAATTTCCCATTTTTACTGAATGGCAATTGTCAAAGATCCAAGACACTTTTGTGCTAATTGACCTCTGGCAAATCATCTGACTTCTCTGTGCCTCTGTTTTCCTATCTGTTAAAAGGGGATAGTAATATTTTGTTTTTGTTTAGTCATTTTTCAATCACATCTGAGTCTTTGTGACCCCTTCTGGGATTTTCTTGGCAAAGACATTCAAGCCGTTTGCCATTTCCTTCTCCAACTCATTTGACAGATGAAAAACATTGAGGCACACAGGGTTAAGTGACCTGACCAGGGTCACACAGTTAATAAATGTCTGAGGTTGGATTTGAATTCAGGAAGATGAATCTTCCTGACTCTAGGCCTGGCAGTCTATCCACTGCACCACCTAGCTGCCCCACAGAAATAGTTAAAACTATCTAATGGCAGAAAGTGGAGAGTGCACCATGTGAGCTATCATTATTATTATAACTATACCAATCTAAGCTAACACATTTTATTTCCCACCAAAACTTTCAATGCTTCTAATATCATCCACTTAACAGATACATAAAGTGAATCAAATGAGCTAAATGTAAGTGGGTATCACTTTCTTGGTTGGTTAAGTTACAAAATTAGAGAACATAAATGAAATGCAAAAATCTTCCTATTTAAAAAAATATGCCCAAAGAACCTAGAAAGTAGATTGTGCTAACCAGAAAGGGCAATTTCATTACGGTGGTTAAAATGGAAATACGGTTACCTTAGATTACAAAGTAATGAAAAGCATAAATTCACATGAGAGCTGGGAAGGGTGCCAGGATAGCAGTTAAGCACACTTGTCTATTGGCCCTTTGATCACAACATCTTTAGAGATGAGAAGCTAATGAGATGGAATATGTTTCTGAATGAGGTCGAGAACAACTTGGGGCAGGAGGGAGTGGTCAGGAGGGTGGTCAGTCCTTCATTCAATAGCCCTCTGAAATCAACTCAGAAATGAAATGATTTTTCATCAGAAAATTTGCAGCCTAAAAGAGAAATAGAGCTCTTCACAGGCTGGGTATTGGGTATTAAGGAGCAGGAGAGTGTGTAGAAAGAGATCCTCTGACATAGTTAGGAACCCTAAATCACTCGACTATGTCTCAGTGGTCAAGGAGACAATTGTGAGGCAAAACCCCAAGCTAGTGGGAGCTGCCAGCACAGCTCCTCTCAGCTATCCCATAAGAGAGAGACAAGAATGAATGAATGGCACTTTGTGGTGAGGGGAAAACTTGGACACGTAATTTTTTTTCCTCCATCAATCTTTGTGTCACAGCTTCAGAACTTCAGCTCGTGAGGGAAAAAATGCATTAACTTTCTCTGCTAACGGTCTGATATCCAAGATATTGATGAAACAGATACAAATAGAGAAGATTAAGAACTCTTTAATAGATAGGTGGTCAAAGAATATGAACAAATAGATAGTTTTCAGAAGAATTTTAAGTGGCCAACAATCATGAGATAGAAAATGTTCTGAATTACAAATGTTAAGGGAAATGCCAATTAAACCAACCCTGAGGTTTCATTTCACAGCCAGAAAATTGGCAAAGCTGATAAAAGACTAAAATAGTCTATGTTGAAGGGGCCATGGGAAGACAAGCATACTAATATATGGGTGGTGGAGCTGTGACATAGTCTAATCATTCTATGAAATAATTTGCAACCAAACTAGAAAAATGACTCAACAATTCATACTTTTTTCCCAGTGATCCCACTACTGTACATAGAGCCCATAGAGGTCAAAAAAGAGGAGAATGGGGCAGTTAGATGGCTCAGTGGATAGAGGGTCAGGCCTGGAGTCAAAGATGACCTGGGTTCAAATCTGGCCTCAAACACTTCCTAGAGGTGTGACTCTAGGTAAGCCACTTAACCCCAATTGCCTCATCCTTATTGCTTCTTCTGCCTTGGAACTGATACTTCTAAGACAGAAGGTAAGGCTTTTCTTTTTTAAAAGAGATTGCATATGTACCAAAATATTCATACTAGCACATTCTGTGGCACCATAAAACAGGAAACAAAAAATGGGTATCCAGTGAATGGCTGAATCATTTGTAGGACAATGAATATATTGTTTTATTATTGAGCCATAAGAAATAATATCAAGGAAACTGAAAAGTTCAGAAAGACTTGTATGAGGTTAAGAAAACTGAAATAAATAAAGCAAAATATAGTACACAAAGTGACCACAACAATGAAAAAGGAAACAACAGGAAGAAAATGCTAAAACTCAGATGATTCCAATGAAGACAAAATCCTATCTCAACTCTCTAGGACTGGTGAGGAAATACTGTAGCACTTTGCCCTCCCCTCTTGATAGGAGGTAGTGAACAAGAGGTACACAATGAAATACCTGCTACCAAACAGTCAATTTGACAGCTTTCTTTGTTCAAGTGGGTCTTTTTTTTTCATTCTTAACAAAGAAGGTTTCATTGTGTGTCAGGTGAGAGGTGTGTGGCTATTGGGAATTGACATTGATGGTTTAGAAAGAAAAGGCACCATTAAAAACTTTAAACCATCCTCTTGATGTTTCTTTGTTATGAAATATTGAGCTGGAAAATCTGTTCTTATATTTATATTGAGGGATTTTTGCTTTAAAATGTATTCTCAGGTCCCTATGACATACTTTCCTAGGTAAGTTTTCTCTTTTCCTTGGGGATTATTGGTAATTTGCAAATCACTATGTAATATTACCTTATATACCACTTCTTGAATCCGTGCTTTCAACTTGGAACTCCCTGTCTTCATCCCAGATACTAAAATTGTATCTCCTTGTTTGGCCACTTTTTCCATCTCTGATATGTAGGAAGGAGGTATATAAGTAGACTCTAAAAATTTGAGGATCCTGGAATAGAAATGACACATTATACAGACTCAGGAGAATAGGACACAGGAAAATGTAATTCACTATTCATTCAGGGCTCTTTAGATTTTATGGAGACATTTAAATTCCACAGTGTGTCTAAATTTGTACATTTGGTACATCACCTGTAACAAAAGACTCACAAATAAATTGGAGATTTCATCCATAGAAGAGCATTCAACTAAACACGTTTTTATTCTCACCAAGGTCACTTAGCCTTCTGAAATCATTTGTTTTTGTACTTGGTTTTACCAGGTATCACATACTAAATTTGTTGAAAAATCAAAACATTTTCTAAAAAAAGTATGCTTTCTTTTTTTAATCAGCAAAAATCTGTCTATCAAAATATTCTTTACATGCTTGTCATATCTTGAAGGTGGCTATCCTCCTGCTCAAATACATAGGTGCTTTTAAACTTGGGCAGTTCACCCTGGTGGGAAAAGAGTCCAAGAGATACAGAAAGAGTCTGCAGCCCCACCAACCAGATAAACTGAATGGGAGTTGTAAGGCAATATCCCTTTGAATGCCAGAAAGAAGCAAAAATAGGAGAAAGCATCTTGGAAAGACAGGTGTGACAGGTGCAGAGTATGACAAATGCTAGGGGAATCTAGGAAAATCAAAAGGCCATAGCTATGGCACTCACTCATTGAGTATCAGCCAATTGTGAGGAATGTATGCCAGGTTTGTAAAGGGTAAATAAAAGGAGAAGACAAGATGTTTCTTTTAATGAAATAAAGTTTCCTCAACTACTGCCAACAATGTCAATGTCAACTAAGTCAAGAAAACTCCCATCTTTGTCTCTGACCAGAAGATGTCAATGGTTGCAAATTAAGTATGAGCATCTAAATGGCTGGGAAACCAGCTATTTAACATATAGATTATCAGCAGAAGTCTAATGAATCCATGAATCATCTACTTTACCTCTGGTGAACAGACAACAAAAACTCACCAGTATATAGTGTCCTTTAAACAACTATACTTTTGTTTTTTCCATTCTATACTTATTACTATTCTTTTTAAAAACTCAAAGGCACACCATATTTATTTATGAATGTAATTCTACTCTTATCTATGAGAGTGAGCCATGGCCCTAAGGTCCTCCCACTGTTTTTGTATTACATTTTGATTATAGGCTAAAGGGAACTATTCTACCCATACCCTGTACAATTACCAATTTTTAAAAACCCCAGTGCAGCCCCACATAGTTTGGGATCCTGGTCTTATCATCTGATGTCTTAGCTCAGATCAGAGTTTAAAGCAGGAAGGGGGGAAAGGAGAGCGCAACTAGGTGGATCAGTGAATTGAGAGCCAGATCTAGAGTCAGGAGGTACTGGGTTCAAATTTGACCTCGGATATGTAACAAATAAAATTAATATAGAAGGATATATTTTAAGATATTAGGGTTTTATTGTAATCCATATTGGTAATTAAGCCATATGCCTGATATGAACTAATTCAAATGCCTCACCATCACGTCTGCCCACCTGGCTTGTTCAGCAGGAAAAAGAACAAGAACCAATCCTATTCTGAGTCTTATACTCCTGTTTTACGTTAGCTTACATCACCGCATAAGGACAGGAAGCAAGTTGAATCATAGCAAATGTAGTTTGAAATGAGATCCAAATGTCCACAGGAAGTTTAGATCAGGGATCTCAAGATCAGTTTAAGGAACCCCAAATTTCCAATATCACAGATACTTCCTGGCTATGTGACCCTGGGCAAGTCACTTAACCCCCATTGCCTAGCCTTTATTATTCTTCTGCCTTGGAACCAATACACAGTATTGATTCTAAGATGTAAGGTAAGGGCCTAAAAACAAAATGCTGGAAGGGTCCTTAGAACTTAGTCCAACTCCCTCAGACGAAGAAACTGAGACCACCCCCCCCAAAGGTAAAGTAAAAATTAAACAGGTAGACCATAACAGAACTGGGATCCAAACCTAGTTTCTTTGAGTCAAAACTCAGTGCTCTTTCCCAACTGGTTTTGAGACATTTGCAAATTTGATCAACGTGTAAGTCTTCCATTTAGGCCTAATAAATAAATGTATTTGTATTTCTAGGATGTAGGATAGTAACTGGAACATAGTGAGCATTTAATAAAACTTTTTTCATTCATTCATTCACTCATAAAGGTAGCTGGTGGCATAATGGAGAGAATTCTGAGCTTGGAGTTGGGATAATGACTATGGGCAAGTTACAACTTCTCTCAGTTTTCTTATTTATAAATTGAGGGGGTTGGACTCTATGGCTTTTAAATTTTTTATAGCTCTTAATCTCCAACCCCACAAAAGGGCCAAGGTGACAGGTTTTTCTCTAACACCTCCTTCCAGATTGACATTCATCACTTAATCCACAATTTTAACTGTCCTATTAGCCAGCCCTCATTTCTCCAATTTATGTACAAAGCAATAAAAATAAATTCTGTCCAATGCCTTAATGAAATCAAAATAACTTTCAGCAATATCATAAGATCATAGATTTGGAATTGGAGGGGATTCTAGGGACAATTATATGCCCAGATAGGTTGTATTCCTCCCCCAAGGTCACACAAGTAAAAAATAGCCAGGTGGAAATTTGAACCTGGGTCTTCTGACTCCAAATCCATTTCTTTCTTCTGAGTCACAGTCTTCTATTTTGTTCTTTATGAAGAAAAGAGAGAATTACTAAGAATAAGAGAAGAAATCAAGAAAGTAGGCTCAAGAGCAGTTGTAGATTAATGAATTTCCTTTGAGTAAGTCACTCAGTATGAGCAGCCATGCCTCTTCTGATTTACCTCTGTTCCACAAACACTAGAGAATTCCACCATTACATTTTAGGCCACTTAGAGCACCACTCATGACATTCAGGAGTTTCCTGAGGCTAAAGCTTGAATTTCCTTTGAATAAAGAAAAGAATCCAAAGGGAGTAGTGGTGAGGAAACATGAAAAAGTGATGACATGGGATGCCTTTGTGAAACTGAAGATAAAGATTGGCAGTGAGTTTCACTAATTTCCGGGCAACGGGGAGAATGGCCTACTACAATCATCTATTACTCAAGGATGACCTCAGTGGTGATGGGAAGATCTTTGTTACTAGCCCTAGCATCATGAAACTTCCCAACTGATTAGGGTGAGAGCCTAGATTTTTAAACTTACCAATAGGAGATTTAGAAGTTGGACGGAGCCATTCTAAACAAAGGAAGTACTGAGGAGGAGAATGATCTAGATTCTAGGGACAAGGGATCTAAGAAAATATGAATTCAGATCCCAATGAGAATTTTGAGGTTAGAGTCTAGCTTGGACTGCAAAGACCCATGGGATTTAGATGGAAAGGTAACAAAAAAAAACTGGTACAGATAATAGTAAGCTTTAATGACACTAGCCAATTGTGGTCAAATAATTTTTTCATACCAATATTCCTAATAATTCATCTACAAATAAAAATTTATTAAGTGCCTATAATGTACCAGGCCCTGCACCAAGAGCTAGGGATACAAAAACAAAAGTAAGTTTATATTCTAAAAAGGGATTATTTACAATATTTACATATTTAAGTATATACAGACTATATACAAAATGAAAACGAGGTCATTTGGGGAAGGAAGGTCTCAACAGCTAGCATAGGGACAAAGGCTTCACATAGCCTACTCCTTTATGCTGTTTATATATTATCTTTTTCCATGCAAATGGTCCCTTGCCTTGCAAATAAAGAAGAGATAAGCGTACAAAGAAAACAGTGCACAGGTCAAATCCTGGTGATATCATTATTTGTGTCACCCTGGGCAAACTCTGTGACAGTATCTCCTCCATAAAGCCATAAAGTGGGTTGGATTGACACAATCCTTTCTAGTTCTAAATCTATGATCCTATACAAAACCTACACAAAACATACCTGGAGTTCTGAGTGTATACCAAGGGGACAAAAAGATTGGATAATGGCACTTTGGGCATCTGTATGACAGCATTTATTTATGGGATGAAAGAATAATATCACTTATAACTAGCATTTGCCTAACACTTTGAAATTTGCAAAGCATTTTATATACATTATCTCATTTGAGCCTCACGGAAAGCCAATGAGCTTAAGAATAGGTATTATTAACTCCATTTTGAAGATGGAGAAACTGGGGCTCAGAGAATTTAACTTACTTGCCGAAGACTACAATGAGTGTCAAGAGGTGGGATTTAATCTCAAGTTTCTCTTGCTATATTCTAGTACTCTTTCTACAAGATATCAATGTCTCTAGGTCTCAGAGGGCAAGGCACTAAGTTCAAGACCACAGCAGGCCTTGATTTTAGAAAGGAAAGAAAAATTATTCAGGTCCTATCCTAGAAATTAACATCTGAAATTTGTACTAACCCAATACAGAAAAATGAGAACTTTCTGAGATACATTCTTCAAAAACACAGTCATCCACTCAACCATATTTTGGAATAGCATTTTAATACTAAAAAATAAATGAATAAATTTCTGGACTATATTAAAGATCAAGCCTATACTAAGAATTTAAATAATAACTCTATGAAGATTCAAAACTATCAAAACTCCTTATTAAGATGTGACCAGAGACTAGCTGCCTTAACTAAAGGATCTCTGGGTTACATGCTAATTTTCATCTTTAGCCTCATCATCCAAAGATCTTTTTGAACTTTAGTTTCTTCATCTAATAATGATATTTTTACTAACTACTTCAGAGTTGCTGCAAGGATAAAATGAGAATCTATGTAAAATATCTGTGAAACTTAGAGCACTATATAAATGTTAGCAATGGTGATGGTGATGATGATGAGGATGATGATGATGATGTTATCATTATCTAAAATCAGAATTTCTAGTTAAATTCTAGCTGAATCCTCTCTAATCTTTCATAAGAGAATGAGCATAGAGCAGTAGAAAGAGTACAGGATTAAATCAGGAAAATCAGTGTTCCAATGCCACCTTAGATACTTGCTACTTTTGTAATCTTGAACAAATCATTTATATTCTCTAGTTCTCAGTTCCTTCACGGAAAACGTGAATGGAAGTAATAGCACCCACATCAGTTTTGTCAGAGGATCAATATCAAGTCTTTTGCAAACCTTGAAGTACTACAAAAATTGCCATCCATAATCTATCACTGACAATTTGTTTGTTATATGCCAGGCCCTGTGGTAAGCACTAGGCATATAAGGGGAAAAAAAGATGAAGATACTCCCTGCTCTTAAGGAGCTTACAGTCTAATGGGGGGAAACAACATACAAATAACTATAGGTAAACAATATATAGAGAGGATAAATTGGAGATCATTGACAGAGAAAAGGAACTAGCAATAAGAGGGATTTTTAAAAAATTTATCAGACAAAAGTCAACTAGGAACAAAGTTCTTAAAAAAAAAAGACACATCTCTGAGAATTGTCAACAAAACAATAGGTATCAAAATGCCCTGAGAAAAGTAAAAAGAATATAATAAATTCATCCCATGATGCACTCAATCCTGAGGATTAATACTGCAAAATTAGTTTCATTTCTAATTTTGAGCAAAGCAAATTTATTTTCTCTCTTAAAAACAAGGAAAATATGCAAAGACTGCTTACCTGAGCGCATTGTGAGAGTCAGAAAAACCATCAGCTTCTGTATCCTTTACTATTGTCCAATCAAAAACCAAGCCAGCCAAAGTGCTGAATGTGTTGCCTGGAAAAAAAACACAGATAGATGGGGAGAAATGAACAGGAGCCACATCAGCCTTTATTATTAGTCAAATGTGTAAGTATAGTATCTATGTTAGGCTTAGGGATAGGAAGGATATAAAGAAATGCAGGAAATGGTAGTATCCTCTGACTGAAGATGGGAATCCCCTACTAATGCATATGAAACAGTTTATAACTAAGTACAAAATTGTGTGCACAGAGGACCAGTGGACTTACCCAGCCTAGACCTGGGGGCGGGGGGGAGGGCGGTCTATGCAATCTGTTTGTGCCAGAGTATCACTCTTGGGAGGTTTTAAATTATTTGCTTGCCTTGCCCTTTCTTTCTATGCTTAAAATTGTCCAGGTTGGCTGCTTTGTAGTGATTTGTAAAGCCTTGATCCCTTCATCTCTACTGACTCATTCATCAGTGCTATGAAATGATTGATATCTTTGTTCTGATTTATGTTGTCTTGTATAAAAAGCTTGAGGCTGAGAATTCATTCCTGGGTCTCCTCAAATCAGGGCAATTGGACCCAAACTGTACATCTCTACATCTCCTCGATGGTGAATATTCAAAGGATATCTGTGCTGCTGGGCAACCTAGAGTTAAGGGATCCTGGGATTTGGAAGTGATTATGTGGCAGAAATAGCCAATGTTCCTACATGCTTCCTTTCCCTGTTATTGAGCATCACAGGTTGTGATGACCTGACAAACACTACATTTGGCAGTATATTCCAGATTCAGTTCTGATCCTCCAAGAACAAACCTGACCAATAGAGTCAGCTGGACAATTTTCACTATAGATCTGGAAACATCAAAAAAGAAGAATAGAATCTGAAGTCAGTAAAAAATTCTTGAAAGAGATAGATCTTGAGCTGGACCTCAAACATGCCACAATAAAAACAACCTCAGTTACATAGGATACTCACCAACTTTCTAAATGTATAAGAAGCATGCCTTTGTTTAAGTGGCCTAGCTTGCTGAGTATTGGTTACCCATGAGGCACTGCTCTGCTTGGGGAAAATATCATTTCCCTCTGTCCACAGGAATATTTATCATCCAAATAACATCTGCATTGCTACCTACCTCCTGACAGAATGACAATGAATGCATGGGGCAGAATAAAACATATATTTTTGGACATAGGCAATCCAGGAATTTGTTTTGCTTAATTATAAATACATGCTTCCATGGTTTTGTTTTTCTTTTTTTTCTGCAATAGTAGAGGAGGGAAATTTTGATTGTTGTTAGTTGAAAAAATTCCACAAAATTTAAGAAAACAAACCAATGAAAACAACTCACTCCTATACTTCAAAAGATCTAAAAATATCTTTAGACAGACAGATAGACAGACAGACAGACAGACAGACAGACAGACAGACAGACAGACAGATAGATAGATAGATAGATAGATAGATAGATAGATAGATAGATAGATATTTTCTGGCATCCTTGTAAAATAAATCTAAATACTTAAGGAATTCAATGGACCAAGTTCATTCTTTCCACAGTTAGTAAATTGGTAAACAAACATTTAGAAACAATTACTATATTCTAGGCACTGTACTGAGCACTAGGTATAGAAAGAGAGGCAAAAACATTGTTCCCCAAGGAGCTTTCATTCTAATAGGGAAATAACATGCAAAACTATATGAATACAAAAAAATATACAGAGTGGATAAAATTTAACCTCAGAAGAAAGGTACTAGGGAGAGAGGAAGGAAGGAAAGACCTTCTGGAAAAGAATGATTCAAGCTGAACTGTAAGTGAAGCCAGGGAAGCTAAAAGAAATAAAGAGGAAGAACATTCCATGCACAGGGGAAAACCAGGGCAAAAGCACAATTGGGAAATTGTGTCATGTGCAAATAATAACCAGTAAGGCCTATGTAGCCAGAACACAGAGTACATGGTGGAACAAAGACTGAAAGTGTAAGAAAGTTTTGAAGGGCTTTAAATGCCTAATAGAAGACTATATTACACCTTGGAGTTAACAGAAAGTCACTAAAGTTTACTGAATTTGAAGTAGGGAAAGACGATTTAGTCAGACCTAGATTTGGGGAAATCACATTAGCATTGAGTGAAGGATGGATTAGAGGAGATATGTGAGACAAAAAGACCAATTAGAAGGCTACTACAATAATCTCAAAGACAGGGGATGAGGATCTGTGCTAGGGTGGTCACTTTATGTGAGTAGAGAGAAAGAGATGTATCTGAGCAATGCGACCTATAAAGGAAGAAAAAATAAGATTTGAAAATAGGTTAGACATATAGGGTAAATTAAGGAAAAACCTGAGGTTGTAAGTCTGAATAATTGACAGTATGGTGGGCCCTTGATCATATAACCAAAATGAAGCATTAGCTACTTTCTCTAATCCTCTCCAAAGTAGGGCTTTATGTGTAAAAGATAAAGTTATGATCTAAGGTGATGAGAACCCAAATGAAGTAACTCAATGAACTAACAGCAGAAGTAGCTAATAATCCTGATCCCTAACATCACTCAACACTGACAATGTGACAGGGATGTATAAGCTGATCCACAGGCTTCCAAAAGGACTCAATTCTGCCCTTCCCCTTCCTCATGCCACAAAATGCCCAAAGCCAAAAGTTTAGTCTAACTAGAACTGTAGTAAGGCAGCATATTGTGTTGCAATAATACTCAAGTAGAGAATTGAGAAACAGAGGGAAGTAGGACAGGGCACAAGTGAGTGGGAGGCTCTACTAGGCCTAGAAAAAAAAAGTGGAGGGGGACTGGCATCCAACTGTGGCCAGTCCTGTACTCTCAAAAGCCACTTTCGGCTCCTAGGGAAACTTCTATCAAAAGGGAAGGAGTCTGAAAATAAGCAATAGGGAAATATTAGGGAGGAAAAAAAAGACAAATTACCAAAGATTTCAGGAGGACAGAATTTAAAGATCCTGAATAATGCATATTGTTGCATATAAACCAAGAAGGAAGATAATAATAACAGAAAGAAATATGGTACCCAGACCATCTAAATGAATATAAATATAAGACAAAGGAAAATGAATCAACATCTGATGATGCAGAAGAGTTTGAGATATAAAGGGAAAAAGATTTTCAGTCATCCAAAAGGTAACTGGTGATATAGCAGTAGAATTCAGGAGAGAGACTAGAACTGGCTATATAGATCTGGGAATTATATATAGATATGATAACTGGACCTTGAAGGCTAAGAAGATCTTTGAGAGAGAGAGTAGTGAAGAAAAGTGTCCAGGACATTGGAGATACCCTTGGTTAGTGGGCAGATGCAACTGCAGTGAAATGGTTAAGAGAACTATGCCTGGAATCAGGAAGACCTAAGGTCAAATTAAGCCTCAGATACTCCCTAGCAGTGTGACCTTGGGCAAGTCACTAAACCTCTGTATGAGTAGAAGGCAGCTAGGTAGCTCAGTGGATAGAGTGCTGAGCTTGGCATCAGGAAGACCTGACTTCAAAACTGGCCTTGGATATTTCCTAGTTATGTAACCCTTAGCACTTAACCTCTGCCTGATTTAAAAAAAAAGTCACTGGGGAAGGAAATGGAAAACCACTACAGTATCCTTGCCAAGAAAATCTCATGGATATCTATGGTTTATGGGAACATGAAGTTGGATATGAAACTCATAGATCAATCGATCAGTAATCATTTATTTAGCACCTACTATATTCTAAGCACTATGTTAGGCACTAGGGATACAAAAACAAAAAATGAAACAATATCTATTCTCTATTTTATATAAACAATCTGTTTTATCAGAGAGAGAACATATAACTATGCAAAGAATAAAACATGTCCTTAATAAATACAGTATAGAAAGGTAGAGAAGACAATGGCAGTTGGGGGATCAGGAAAGGCTTTATCATATTTGATTTACATTTTGATGAAAGAGAGGGATTCTATGAGAAGGAAGGAGGGAATACATTCTAGGCATTAGAAACAGCCAGCACAAGGCACAGGGATAGAAGATGTGATGCTGGGTAAGGAACAGGGAAGCAACCATTTAAGAGTGTGGAGAAAGATAGAGTGGATAATATGGCTAGAAAGAGAAATTAGCGCCAGTTTATGGAAGGATTTAAAAGCCAAAGTAGTTTATATTTTACCCTAGAAGTAATGGGGAGCCATTAGAGTTTACTGAGTAGGGGAGTAGCATGGTTTGATATGTATTTAAGGAAATTTATTTTAGAAGCTACATGGAAGAAGGAATAGTTTGCAGGGCTTAAGGACACTTAAGTCAGGGAGACATTTCAATAATCCAGAGAGGTGATGAAAGCCTGAAATAAGGTCTTGACCATGTGAATGGAAGGAAGGGGTTGGATTTAAGAGATGGTATGGAAGTAGAAATAACAAGATTTGGCAGCTAATTAGCTATGTAGGATGAGGAGCTGAGGATAATGCTGAGGTTCAAAATATGGGAAAGTGGAAAAAATCAGAGTGCCTTTGACAGAACTAGGGAAGTTTGCAGTGATGTGAATTTTGGGGAAAAGATAAGTTCTTTATCATACGTTTTGAATTTGAGATGTTCTTGGGACAGCCAGTTTCAAATATTATTTATTAAACAATTGGTGATTCAAGACTAAAGCCCAGGGGAGAGGCTGGGGCTGGAAACCTAAATCTGAGTCACCTGCACAGAAATGATAATAATACCCTAGAGATTTTATGAGGGCACTGAGTGAAGGACAAGAAGACAGCCTAGGACAGATCTCTGGAAAATATACATAGTTAGTGAGTGTGATATGATGACCCAGCAAAGGAAACTGAGAAAGAATAGGCAGACACGTAAGAGGAGAACCGGAAGAGAACAGGGTCATGAAAACCCAGAGAGAAGAAAGTATCCAAGAAGAAATTATGGTCAATAGTGTCAAATAGTAGAGAGAAATCAAGAAGGATAAAGACTGAGAAAAAAGTAATCAGATTTGGCAGTATGACACTGGTAACTTTGGAGATCAGGGAACATTATGAACAAGCAGTCAGTAGAATAATTGTTAGAAAATGTTGACTCACCTTCCCTTTTCCAGTCTTTACTACCAACTTTAAAATATTCCTTCCTGAAATGTCTTTCCTTAAATCTGAGTCATTTACCAGTAGGTGGGGTAATGTAATGCAAAATTCTGGGGAGGCATATTTACATTTATTATTTCAGATGTCTAATGCAGGACCCAGAGGACCTTTCCCGACTGGAAAACTAATTAAGTTCTCTTCTGGTTCATGTTTTAAGCTGAATGACAGAAGCAGGGCAGAGAAAGGAGGGAGAGGAGAGAGAAGAAAAAGGAGGAAGAAAAGAGGGAAGGGGGAAAGAGAGAGAAAGAGAGAGAGAGAGAGAGAGAGAAAAGACAACAGTAGACACCTCCTCCCTGCTTTCCACTACCTATCCTTCTCAAATTAAACAATTCGCAACCCCTGGCAAGTACAGAATGGTGGATTTCAGCATCCTGATTTTCAATTCTGAGAAAATAATGTAATTTTAACCAGTTTAATGACTTGAAAATCAACCAAACTGCCATCACCATGTACGTGTTCCTAGAACGCATCCAAGGAATTATTTAAGTCTCTTTGTACTGTCCTTCTGTATCTGCTTGTTGATTGACTAAGGTGGAATCATGTTTTATACTCTGTAAAATAATAGAATTGTTGGCTTAGATCAGAGACTCTGACTTTGGATCCATAAACTTAGTTGTTGCTGCTGTTTTTTTTAATTATTTTGATAATTGAGTTTCAATATAATTAATTTCCCTTATAATCTTACATTATATCATGTATCTAAAAACATTATTTTGAGAGGTGATCCACAGGCTTCATCACTCTGCTAAAGGAGTCAAAGAAAAAAAACTGAATAAGATTCCTGGGTCCAGATGCTCTCTAACATCTTGTCCAGCTCTAAAGTTTTCTAAAACCATTTGCAGCTCTGGTATTCCATATCCCATGATATGAACTTCCAGGGCTTCAGAGGTCACCCAGGGCAGCCAATACCTGAAAAAAGAACCCCATCTACAACATGCCTGACAAGCATTTGCCCAGTATTTCTTTAATGACTACCACTGAAAGGCAAATCTCCTCCCTTTGTGGGCAGTCCATTCCACTTAATTAAACTGGCTAAGTTAGTTCTCTAATTGACAGGAAGTATTTATACACATCAAGCCTAAACTTTCATCTCAAAAAAAAAATTTCCTTTTTTCAGCTTCCTCCATTGCTCCTAGTTCTGCCTTCTGGTGCCAAGCAGAACAAAGTTAATCCCGCTTCCCCATGGCAGTCCATTCATTCTATCAGAACTAGAAATTTAAAAGTTTGATAGTGTTAAATACTCACTAGAGTTACATTAGTCCTCACTGGCTCAATCTGATCAACCATAGAAAAATCCCACTGGCACAAGAGTTTGAAATGCCATCTTATTTTTGAAGGAATTATAATCCTAATCTAAACTTGCTTCCATTCCTCTGAATGAAGAGCCAAAAGCCATATTTCTTCAGTCGCGTGTTCCCTTTTGATAAGAATAGATTTTCCAATCCTGTGATTAGATCATAAAATAATCACCAATGGCTTGATAAAAGAAATCTCATTATTTGTGGTTAGTTCTTATCATATGTTCCCTTATCAAATAGCAAGGGAAGCTTTAAAAGTGATAAATGGTGACAGGAAATGACTTCTCAATATGGTATAGATGAAAAGAAAAAAAATTAAGAGCAATGGCATCTTAGTATTTCCTAACGCTTCTTAAAAGATTTCTTTGCCAAATTCCCTATCAAAAGTAGAGACAGCTTCAAATACCTGGCAGGAGAATACTAAGTTAACAGAATTTTAGATAACCATTCTAAAGATAAAAAGTACTTTCAATTTTAAATAGCCCACACTAATTTACACAAATTGACAATAACAGAACAGCATACCTGACTTTCCAAAAGACGAAAAATAAGGGATAAAAATATACCAGTATCATCTCATACATGCATAGAGTGTCATAGCTCAAAAGGACTTTAAAGGTTATTCAAACCTTCATTTTACAGACAAGAAAGCCGAGATAAAATCACTTATTT
Source organism: Gracilinanus agilis (assembly GCF_016433145.1). Classification (NCBI taxonomy): domain Eukaryota; kingdom Metazoa; phylum Chordata; class Mammalia; order Didelphimorphia; family Didelphidae; genus Gracilinanus; species Gracilinanus agilis. Next base: position 66,221,626 of record NC_058130.1, read on the forward strand.
AGTGTACACTGGAAAAAGAAGGCAAGAGTTACTTGTGTGATAGATTTAATTCAAAGTGCTTAATGTGTTTAAAGCAATGTGTGAAGTGCTAGAGGCATAGAGATTTTTTTTAAATGGACCCTGGCCTCAAAGAGATTACATTCTACTCTATATTAGTTCATAAGAGTGAAATTTTGGACTTGAAAAAGACTTTTAGATGAGTGGGGAAACAGAGAAGGAAGATATATATTAGCTATAGTAAGTATGAAAGGCACAAATTTTCTTTATCCTATTAAATTTAACTACTATGTTCTAAAAAGGACATCTAACTTCTATTATAATTATCTTTACATATTTTACTCTATCCTTATCCCCTTGATAAATTATAAGCACCCAGAGAGCAGGAATCATATAGCATCACAGATAGCTGGAAGAGACCTTAGTGACCATCAAGTTCAACCCCTCTGCCAGTGGTAGAGGTTACAGGACTTGCAGATTTATATATTGGTCTGCCTGATTCCAAGTCCAGGGATCTATCCACCATGCCACCCAGTGGGCATGCATTACTTTTCATCTTTCCATAAACTGAATGATTTGCCTGTTGAGTTGCTCCTGGTCTCCAATCCAAGAAATCTCTCAGCTCATCTACAGGTTCCAGGGTTTAGCATGGGTCAGAGCAGGGCAAAAAATTATCTTCTTGACCCAGAAGGTACCTTTACATATTATAGGAGCCCATTTCCCTTGGTTTGGTACAGTCTAGTCAAGAAGGTTTTATTGGGATAGTTAAGCTTGTTTGTTGAGTCATTTTTCAGTTGTGCCGGACTTTTTGTGAGTCCATTTAGGGTTTTCTTGGCAAAGATATTGGAGAGGTTTGCCATTCCTCCTTCTCTAGCTCCCTTTAAAGATGAGAAAACTAAAGCAAATAGAGTTAAATGACTTGCCCTGAGTCACATAGCTACTAATTGTCTGAGGCTGGATTCAAAGTTAGGAAGATGACTCATAAAGTCCAGTATGCCATCCATTGCTGCCTTGTTGACCTATAAGTAAGCTAGAAAACTACTGATTGAGAATCTTGTTAAACCACTTAAGTTCCAGTATGGATTGAACTAGATAACCTTGTATTTTGTTTCTAATTCTAAGATTCAAAGATTCTATTCCACACTCCATGGAATGCAAATGGAAAGGCTGGACAAAAAAAGAAAGTTCAGAAAAATAAAGGAAAGTTTAGTCATCTACAAAGAGAATTAAATTCATTCTACCACAAGACATCTGGTGCTCTATAAATAGGGCAGGATTTAGAGTTAAAGATTGTAGGTTCAAATCTGAGCACTGCCACTTAAACAGCTATACGACCTTGGACAAATCATGTAATGTCTCTGGACCTCAGTGTCCTCATCTATAAAATAAGGGGGTTAGAACAGATAACATACAAAGTCCCTTTCAGCTCTAAAACTATGGGCCCAATCATTCTGTTGTGTTGATCATACCTTTCTCCCCACACAATATATGCCGACTAATGGCTGACCTAATAAAAGGGAGAAGATAGAAGTGTTGGAATGCAGTTTTACACATAGGAAATAACATAAAGAGATTGTAATACTTCAGCTTTCCCTGGGCAAGGATTAGTGGCTGGCTTTAACTCAGACTAGACTAGACTAGAATGTGACCATTCAAGTTAGTGAATAGCAAGAGGCTTCCAAGTTAGGCCAGGTGGACTAAGGATACAGTGAGACTGGGCTATCACTGGGAGGAGCATAAAAAATAAGAGAAAGATCATAAAATCAGAGATACAGTCTCAAGAGGAAAATATCCCCCTTTTGGCCCCAGGTAGTAGTAATAGAAAATTAATCAGAGGAATACTGGCAGAAACCCAGGTGAGAAAACATTCCTTTGAGATTTCCCTGAGTGGGAAAGGCAGGAAGAGATTAGAAGGTCCTTCATTTTGTCACATAAGCAGGCTGGGAATAAAAGCTTCCCAAATAATTTTTTTTGGGACACAAATCAAACACAACTTCAAATAATCCTCAATGGTTATGAACTATATAGCAGGACACAGAAAATATGGCTAGCAACAGCCACCATGTCTGGGCATGCTAATATAAGGATTTTTAATCACATGGCTTTATAAAACATAAACCTCATTCAGTGCAACCACTGAAAAATTAAAAGACATCATTACAGTTCATAAATGCAATTAAAATTGGTAATAAAACCATAATTAGTGGAAAAATAAGTTGTAAATTTGCACCAGGCATTTATTTTTGTAACTTCTGTCTACATTCTAAATCTCACTGAAATCCATTAAAAATATGGAAGCTTTTACCATTTGAAAGGTTTTTTTGGTAGACTGATCCACAAAAGAGGCCTCCCAATTCTTTGACAGCATCCCATATTCATTCTTAATCAGTTTACTTAACAGTTGACAGGAAAATGACTTTAAAAGACTAGTAATGAGAATCACTAGTCAAGAACTGGAGAGGAACTCAGGGACCATTTAGTGCAAATCCATCATTTTGCAGATAAAGAAATTGAGGCCCAGTTAAGTGAGGTTTCACACATAGCAAGTGTCAAAGTCAGGAAATGAACCCAAATCCTCTGGCTCTGGAATCAATGCTCTTTTCTTGGTACCATGGTTCATCAGTATGAGCACTTCCTCTACCAATACGGAACCCAATCCTATCTTGCCTTAATAGACAGTCTTTGTGGTTTGCTATAGCCAAAATACAAAACTAAATCATCCTTCTAGGGATAAGCCTCTCTAAACTTATCTAGGCTAACCTTCAGATGGCAAATGTACCCTTCATCATGATATAAACTCAAAGTGATTCCAGCTTGATTTGATCTTTGGTACAGTTTTTGAGAAGCTAAGGTCATCTCTATACTTTGATGAAGCAAAGAGAAGCCCTTTAGTGAAAACAAATTAATTCAAAATTCTGGATGGGAAAACATTTCATTTTTTGGATCTATCTTCTCCAGGAGGCAATATGGGATAGTAGACAAATGGCTAGTCTCTGCATTATCAAGTTCTGGCTTTAAGTTCTGCCTCTGACAATAACTAGTTATGGGATTCGGGTTACCTCTGACAATTGTCTAAGACCAAAACTTTCAGAGCTGATCCATGTTGCAAGTTCCCCACGATGATTAAATCAAAGCCCAATTTTTTTATAAAGGGGGGAGGGGCTTACAGGGTGGCAGCTATGTAGATATATGAAAATTCAAATAACTACCCTTCCAAAAGGACAAAGGGTCAGTGCTCCCCTCAAGAAGGAAAGTGTAGCTTTAATTGAGCTAAAATACAGATGAATATACAGCCAAGATCGAAACAAGAGGCCTCTGTTCTTTATCTACTGACCAGTAATAAGCACTCCTGGCAGTAAAGAACAAGAAGCAATGCCACAATTATGTTCTGTTTATATAAACAAATGATTGCTTATGAATAAAAAGTTGCCCCTTCATTACCAGTCCTTTTGGTTATTATTAAGTGGAATCATTTGTAGTTTGAATCTTATACTCTTGAATTTCTTACTAGGGGAACAAATTTTTAGATACAAACACTTTTGGTCAAGGACCTGACCAAAGCAGGATTTAAGCAAATTAACAATCTTTATTCCTGGACATTTGATGATGGGGCAACTGTCAAAGTCTCACACACTTTCAGGTGAAGTCAATTCAATGAAAATCAGTCAATGCATATTTTTAAGCATCTCTGTTCCCTAGTACTGCTGGACAGCATAAAAGAGATCTGTCCTTAAGGGGTTTCTAGTATATTAGATTACAAACTCCTCAAGGGCAAGGATCACTTATTTATCATTATACAGGGGGCCCACAAAGTATTAGTGCAGCTTTAAACTTTAATGGAAAAGAAAAACTTCTCACAACATAATTAGCCATATCAATAACAAGAGCAAACCATATGATTTCAGTACATTCAGAAAAGAAAATATAACTCTTATACCTATAAAAATACAATGCTATGTAGTCCCTATCTAAAACAAAAAGCAAACATTATTTGTAATGAGGACAAACTACATGCCTTTCTAATGTGATCAGAAGTGAAAAAAAGGATGTTCAGAGTTGGATATCAATATTGTACCAGAAATAATATCTATACTGTATAGGGTGAGTATTGAGGGTAAATGGGGCATCTACACTCCCACCTTGTTAGCTTTCAATTCAAAGGCCAGATCAGCTATTCCCTCGCCCCCAACCCAGGGAAGACATATGAGGGAATAAACTCGAAAAGGTTCCCAACTGGCAAAGCTATAATGCGGATGTTGAAAGAAGGTGTTGAGGATCAGTTGTGACCCTAATGGGTTAGATTCCACCCTCAGAGCCAGCACTATGGAGACAAGCCTCCCCATTCTCAAGTTTTAGTGGCTTTGCCCTTCAAGATGGTGTTTGGTATTCGTCTTCCCTCAGCCACAAAATCAGTCTCCCTCCCCTCCAAGTAACAGCCCTAAACTACCAGTAATGAACTAATAACAATTTATTATAAGGATGAGGGAATTCAGGATAACAGAGTGAGGGATATTTGAGGATTTATAAGGAAGGAGGGTGCAGGGATAACTTTTCCATCCACTATGAACCCCACAATGAGAGAACAGTTCTGGTTTCTTCTGTAGCTTTGTCTCAGAAGCTCACTCTCCCTTCCCCCACAATATCCTATCCTTAACACTATCTAACAAACGGGAATAACTGCAAGGAAGGGGTATAAGAGGGATCAAGGAAGGATCCTCCAAGTGCCCGCTCCCTCCGGTGTCTGGGCACTAAAGCCAATTATGGAGCACAACTCTTTCAGTTTCTCTTTCATTGGCAATGAAGTCAGTAGAAAGGTTTTGATATTGAAATCTCCAGGTTACCTCTGAATTTTTTGTTCAGTAGAGCCAAATTCCTATCCAGCACCTCCCAGCCACCCACAACCATCCACCCCAAGCCCACCCGAGTGCTTGAATGTCCTCTCAGGAGTCCTTGGCAGTTGGTCGTTGGCAGTTTAGAATCTTCAGAATTTTAGACAAACTCCCTCCTTCACTGGCCCCTCCCAAGCAGAATTCGCACTTACAATAATACATATATACACACATAGACAGATAGCAATAAGACAAGAAAAAGAAAATGAAGGAATAAGCATAGGCAATGAGTTAACAAAACAATCATTCTTTGCAGATGATATAATGACTTACTTAGAGAACCCTAAGAAAATCAACTAAAAAGCTAGTCAAAACAATGGAGAACTGCAGCAAAGTTGCAGAATATAAAATAAATTCACAATAATCATTAGCATTCCTATAGATTACCAACAAAATCTAACAGCAAGAATCATAAAGGGAAATTCCATTTAAAATAACTGCAAATAGTATAAAATACCTGTCAAGACACACACATAAACTACAAACATAATTATAAAATTCTTTACACAATAAAGCCAGATTAAATAATTGGAGAAATATTAATTGCTCATTGGTATGCTGGGACAAAATAATAAAAATGACAATGCTAAATTAATTTACTTATCCAGTGCCATGCCAGTCAAACCTTGGAAGAATTATTTTATAGAGTTAGAAAAAATAATAAAATTCATCTAGAGGAACAAAAGGTCAAGAAAATCAAGGGAATCAATGAGACAAAAAATGGGGAAGAAGGCAGTCTAGCAGTACCAGATCTCAACCTATACTATGAAGCTGTAATCATCTAAATAATTTGGTACTGGAAAAGAAATAGAGTGACTGATCAATGGAACAGGTTAGGTACACAATAAGAAGCAAATGAACACAGTAACCCAGTATCTGATAAACACCAAATTCCCAACCACTGAGGCAAGAGCTCACTATCTGATAAAAACTGCTAGGAAAATCAGAAAGTAGTCTGGCAGAAACTAAGCACAGATCAGTATCTCATACAAGAAAAGCTCAAAATGAGTATATGATTTAGATAAAAAGGCAAAAATACAAAGCTATAATAAGCAAATAGGTGGAGCATGGAAAAAATTGCATGTTAGATCTATGAATGGGGAAAAGGTCAAGATTAAGTAAGAGATAGAGAGATTCACAGGTTCTAAAAAGGTTAATTCTGCATACATAAAATTAAAAAGGTTTTGTACAAACAAAACCAAAATACAGCCAAAGAAGGAAAGTGGAAGAAATTCTTTGATGAAAGTTTAGCTGATAACGGTCTCACTTCTTAAATATATAAGAAATTGAGCCAAATTTCCAAGAATACTCAATTCCCAACTGATAAATAAGTGGTCAAGGAACACAAATAGGCAGTTTTCAGAGAAAGAAATCAAAGCTATTAATAGTCACATGAAAAAGCACTCTAAATCACTAATAATTAGAGAAATGCTAATAAAAATACTAAGGCATCACCTCATACTCATCAGATTAGCAAAGATGACAGGAAAAGGAAATGACAAATCATGGAGAGGATATGGAAAAATAGATATGCTAATGCACTATTAGTGAAGCTGTGACCTGGTCCAACAATTCTGGAAAGCAATTTGGAACTACATCTAAACAGCTTTTAAACTATGTATGTAAACTTTCTCTCAGCAAAATCACTACCATGTCTATCACCAAAGAGATTAAAGAAAAAGGAAAAAGACTCCTGTATGCAAAAATATGGCAGCATTTTTGTGATGGCAATGAATTAGAAACTGAGGGGAAGCCACCAATTGGGGAATAACAAATTGAACGAGTTGTGGTCAATAATTGCGTTGAATTACTTCTTAGCTATAAGAAATAATGAAGGAGATGGTTTCAGAGAAACCTGGGAAGCTTTATATGAACTGATACAGAGTGATGTAAGCAGAACCAGAAGAATAATTTATACAGTCACAACATCATAAAGATAACCAACTAAATGACTTAGCAACTCTGATCTACAATGATCTACCACAATTTCAAAGGATTCATGATGGAAAATACTAGCCACTTTCAGATTGAGTACTCATGGAATGAACTCAGAGTGCAGACTGAAGCATATGTTTTTCTTTTTATTTCTTTTTCTTCCTCTTCTCCCCAACAAAACATGACTAATGTGGAATATGTTTTACATGACTTTATATTTATTATTGATATTGTGTTTCTTGCTTTCTCAGTGGGAGGGGGTAGGAGAAGAAGAGGATTTGGAACTGAAAACAAAAAAAAAAAAAAAAAAAAAACTACCAACCACTGAGCACCCTAGCTCTCCAGCTTTAATAGTTTTAAATTGCACTAAGACTTTTGGAAAAGCCTGTTTTGCTTCCAGTACCTAGTACATTCATTACAACTGGCAGGTGATTAATACATGTCTAATGAATTAATAAATTAATGGTTAGGGAGGTAAGATCCACAACAATTAGGGGACAATGAAGAACTATGTGATCTATGGCATGGTGGAAGTAAATGCTTCAAAAGATCAGAGAAGGAGGTATGTCGGCTGGGGTAATTAGTAAACCTGAGATGAAGTTCAAATATCTAAATGTTTTGGGGGCAGCAAAGTGGCTCAGTGGATGGAGAGCCAGGCCCAGAGATGGGAGGTCTTGGGTTCAAATCTAGCCTCAGTGACTTCCTAGTTGTGTGACTCTGGGCAAGTCACTTAACCTCCATTGCCTGGTTTAAAAAAGAGGGAAAGATATATAAATGTCCAGAAGTTGAAATATATAAACCTTATGCCCCTTCCTAATAATGAACTTTATTGCTTTCTTACAAGACCAAATATTTCTTATACATTGTTTCTTCTGGCTCACTACTTAAAAGTAACTTTTTTAAGAGTGAGGTAAGAGAAGTCTGGAACTCTGATTTCATTACTGGGAGGAACTTCCAGTACGGAAACTCCCTCCATCAATGAAAATCAGCAACTTAACAGTAACTTGTTATATTAGAGAGCTGATTGGGGCAAGTAAGGTTAAACAATTTACAGAGTCTCACAGCAACAATGTGTCAGAGTTAGGCTGAGAATACAGAGTTTCATGACTTCAAGACTGGCTCACCTACAATACCATGCTGTCTCTCCATGGAATAAAAAGAGCCTGGGTCTTCACCCCTTTTGTATCATGGACACCTTGGGCCCTCTAGTGAAGCCTATAGAGTCCTTCATAAAATAATGTTCTAAATGCATATAATAAAATGCATAGGATTACAAAGGAAACCAAGTAAATGGAAATATAGTTATCCACCTATCTATATCTTCCACATAATATATAGTCACACATATTATAAGAACATATTAATACACATGCACACACATGTATGTGTGCATATGCTTGCATATGTAGACCAACATCTATGTAGGCAATAAAATAACACAGGTTCACAGACCCCGGGAAGGGCAAAGAAAATAGAGCTGCAGTCGAAGTCCCCATTGGAGCCTGATTTCAACCACATTGTAAGTAAAACCCAAATTCATTTTTTCATGGAGCAAAGAACTTTTAAGTATGTCGATTCTGTGTTACTGAAATGACTGCATGCAAACATGTAAGGAATTTGGTCAAGAAAGTCAAATTGATATTACAACATATTAGGAGGCAAAACTTCCCTCAATATTTATGATGTAGTTTGCTAATTGGAACTCATCCCCTGTCATGTCTGTCACTCTGTATTCTAGCCTGGCAAAGTGGAACAGTGTTATTGTCAAGTGGTGACAGGCTTTTGAAGTGTTTCTTTTCCTCTAGTCTAACTCCAGCATTCAGGGCAGCACATCTGACTCTACAGCCCTCACAGGACTCCACAAACTGATCTTGGCTGTGAGCCATCCCAACCCAAAGTCATGAAGGGGACAGTGGCTTAAAAGCCACAGTGAGTCACTTGATCTCAATCGAAAAATGTTTCTGCTTTTCTCTTCTGCAATACTGTCTAACTCCCTTTGAGTGCACCCATCAACCACCACTAGGTAAACGGGGATAAGAGGCAGGTCCACATGGGGCCAGGCAGAGGGTGCCAAATTCTTTCTAGTGCTCTGAGGCCAATGCCAATAATCCTAAAAGGAAAAAAAAATGGTGGCAGGAGCCACTTATGTCTTAGGAAAGGAGAATAGTGGCCTTCTCATCCTACCTAGGAGGATGGGGCCAAAGGGAATAGCATCTTTCTCTGCAAGTTCCAAAGCTCCACTGAGCTAAACGACGAAAAACAGCTTAGAAAGTGACTATGATGTTAAAGGGAAATGAGAGTAAAGGGAAGCAATTATTTGGATAATTTGGGGAAAGGGAGGAAAAAGAATATTTTTAAAGGTTTTGAATTAATTATATATAGAATCCTACTCACCTTCTGAATCCAAAGCCTGAATCTTCAGTTCCAAGGGAGAGTCTTCAAGGTAGAGTTCCCTGGTGGTGGAGACAATCTGAATGCCATGGATGATGTCCACTATAGCATCACAGCGCAGAACCTGGCCAGTCACTAAAGAAAATGGCCCAGACACACATGATTAGCTCCTTGGATTGGAACTCTTGCTGCCTCTCCCTGTCCTCCTTCTCTACTCAGCTGGTAAGTCAAAGACATCATCTGGATTGGGGATATGCCCACAGGATATTTAGGGGACATGGGAAAGGAAACGTCTGGAAATACAACCCAAACCAGGTTCCACTGGCCATGAAAAGTAGAAGTATTCTAAAGTAGAAGATTCTAAACCTCCATTCTGAAGGCCAACACCATTGGCTCTTCTAAAGGATGATATTAATTCCTATTCTCTTAGAATCTAATCTTTGACAAAAGAACTTATTTCTCCTTAAGATACTCAGACTAACAGCCCCACAGAGAGATTCCCTCTGCTATACCCATCAAAATCTTAAATACAGGATAGTTATTTTTCATCCCCATAAACATTAGACTATCCCTTTAGGAAGAAAGGAATTTAAAATCTTTGATTTAATTGGTATAGAGAGCTGCCAATGAGAAAATCCCCTCCACCTAGCCTATCAGCAACTGTTATTCAATTTACAATTATTAGTAGTATTATATCTTCAAGTATAAGAAGTGCCTGAGAGAACTAAGGAATTAAGTGATTTCTCTAGGGGAATGTGTCAGAGGTTGAACTTGAACTTAGGTCTTCCTGACTCTAAGGCCAGAGCGCTATCCATCACACTAGACTATCCAAGCATAAATTTAAAATGAAAACATACTTTAAAAAATGGAAATCAGATAAAACCAATCTTTAAACTGATGCTATTCTGATGAACCAATAAACTCTTTGGGTTAGAATATGGCATTATTAAGGCCAACATTCCAAGTCCAGTCTCTGAGATAGCACTTTCTCCTCAATAAAAACTATTTGCCAATCCTAGTCTGAATCTCTTCATCTAAAGTGGTCAATTGAATTGATATGAACTTTTGAAATAAAATATGCTTGTAGATACATGTCCAAGAATACACCTGTTTTCAGTATTTATCATCTACTAAAATAAACATAGGAAATAGTCTGTATTCATGAATAGTCTTTGATGGTACTTAGAAATCTATAATGGATGCACAAGGACTTTCAACTCGCCCAGTATAAGAGGAAAGGCTGCTATGTCTATAACTTTCAGACATTTTCCTAAAAATAACATCATGCTGGGAAATAACTAAGCGAAAGTGGTCTGAGCTATACTTTTAGTACGAGGCAAGCACCTTAGAAATGAAGGCCCTGTGACACAAAGGGGATAAAGTGAAAGCATGTGGATGGGTCTACATGTGAGAAAAATTCAAAGTTTGAGAATACTTTAGCAGAAGCATTCTCACAAACATCCCTCTGTGTAAACCCTGTGGGGAAGCCTGTAAATTAGTATGTCCATGAAGTATCTATATACTGTGATGGGAACTGAGTGTATGATGGTGGAAGAAACTGACTTGGCACAAAGCTCTGTGTACTACAAGTCTTAAAATATAGTAAGAGCCTAATAAATGTTCACTGAGTTGACTATGTATCATGATACACTGGAATGTCATCAGAAACCACTGTTCTGGTCCATGGTCTCTTTAGAATGTCTGGAATAACCCTAGAGCAAAGACTAGGTTTTCTCCTCATATATCCCCCTAGAGTTTAACATGCAGCTGGACACACATCAGACAATCAGTAAAAATATTTGTAATCAGAACAATGTGAATTCTCTCAGGGGGATGTCCCTGTATGAGTAGTTTTTGCCTGATTTTTTTTTCTTGCTAAAAAAGATGGAGGGCTCAGTCTGGAGAGAGAGAATTTTTTTTGTCTCCCCCCACCAGAAATAATCATGATATAAATATAAATGGTATTATTAATGTGTTTTCAAAAGGGTTATGCCATTTGAAGAAATAAGCAGAGGGCTTACTAATATCTTCTGCAAAGATGATGCTAGTGAGGCGGGTTGGCTGTGATAGGCGGGCCTGTACAACTGCCTTTTGAGAACACTGTCTTTCATCCAGCTCCACAGGTTCAATGCTGGCCACTTCGGGTCTGGTAGATGACCTGGAAACAAAGGGCTTTAAGTTATCAAAAGGGTTCCCACCTGTAACAGTGTCAGAGATATTGCTCTATCAGGAACCACCCAAAACTAAGACAAGTAGCCCTCCCACTTCTGGTCTTCCTATAAAGCTTCATTTGTTGGGTCTCCACATGTAATTAATTATCCTTTGGGTTATTAATGTAACCTGAATCATACATAAACAGGATACAAATCAATCAGTCAGAAAGTATTTATTAAACATCTGCCATGTGCCAAACACTTTCCTAGGTAATGGGGATACAAGTAAAAAGAATAAAATAATCCCTATTCTCAAGGAGTTTGCATTCTAATAAAGAGAATGATTGTGACAATGGAGAAAGACAGCACAGTTAACATCTTTTTATTTTTTTTCCTGAAGACACACACGACTTTATACACTAGGTATGATCTAAAAAGTTTATAAAGCGTTAAGCTGGAAGGAACTTTAGACATAATCTAACTCCCTCTTTTTCCATGTAAAGAAGTGAAGTCCAGAAATGCTAAGTAATTTGCCGAACATCACACAAGTTATAAATAGTTACATAAATTAAATTGAGTTGCACAATTACATTCAACATGCATCTATTAAGGGCTTATGTGCAGAGCACTGAGTGATCACTCTCAATTTCTAAGCCAAAATCTTTTTTGCTATATCATTTTATATGTAAATAGTCTTTTCTTTTGGAAAATGAAATCAGCATTTTAAGAAAGAACACATCCACACTAAATGAGGTCGTTGTTCAAAGTAATCTCTCAAACTGAAAAATCCTTTTGAAATGTGAATATTCACCCAACGAATATGCTAGGTTTCATTTTTTTCCCCTATAGATTTGCAAAATTACCAGCCTAACTTTCAGCTAAGCAAAAAGGCAGCAATGATCACATGACCAGCAACATATTTTTCATAAGTGAATGCAATCCCAGTGAGCTAATGAGGCCTCCAGGCTGATATCTCACTCTGTGGCACTTGCTAGATGTTACTGAGCTACATAATCCCATTTCTAATGGTGCGCTCATTGTGCTCTTTGTTCTTTTTGGCACAAGCAACTACCTCCTTAAGAAAGTTGGAAACCTTTTTTTTTCCCCCTCATAGACCTTTTAGAAGTCTGATAGAATCTATGATTCCTTAGTAGTTTTAAAATGCAAGAAAGAAAATACATAGTATTATAAATGTAGTTATCAAATTATTTTTAAGTTCATAGATTCCAGATTAAGAATCCCTCCCTTAAAGCATTTTCCCTTCATTCCTTTTCTAGATGAACAGAATTGTAAATGAATTTTTTTCTTTTTTTTTAAAGTCATTATATAAGGTATTATCAAAGTCCAAGCAGATCCTAAAAGACTTAGGGACCCACACAGCTGGAACACATCTCTCTTCCCACATGTAATGGTGAGAAGAGTTTGGGAGGAATAGAGGAAATATTGGGGAATGAGAAAATGAGGGCCTGTTATTATATTCTGGTCAGGGGCCTACAACTTAAGTAAGCTGTGATTTATTCCCAAGGGTCCCCATTATTTCTGAGTTCCCAATTTACTCAACCAAAAAAAGGTGAGGAGGGATGTTTTATCAGGAAAAGCTCTTATTGCTTACTGAAAATCTTTCTAGATACAAGATTCACTGGGTAGCTAGAGATATAATGGTTTCAAAATAACAACAAAAAGAACCCATTCTGTTTTTATTTAAATTAGATTTTGAACACTTAATTTCCTAAATCTTTTTGTTTATAGAAAGCACCTATACAGAATTTTTATTTAAACCCTTAAAGATATCATCAAAAATGGAGAATTGTAATAATTTCTAATTATATAGTATATGAAACAATATATTCATCATAACCAAAAAGAACTTAGAGCTGCCAATATTAGGCCCAATCCCTGAGGCACTGCTTTGGGTTTTAGAAGATGAAAGAAAACCACTCTTGCCAAGGAGAGCCAGTGTTCAGTCAATTTAGTGGATTCCATTAAGCATCAAAGAGAAGCCTAACTTCTCCTTCCAAACTGTGGATTTGTATTACTAGGGATGGCATGTGTGGAAAGGATATATAACAAAACTGATTAGCTCTTATTGTCTCTCCACTAATTTCTGTACACACTGAAGATCCATCTTCACTTCAAGTGCAAATTCTCAAGAAGGCAAATACATGGAAACAAATCATCTGAATTTGAAGAATATTTACTGTTATAGCAAAACAAAAGAATGTACTTTTCATAAGATAAAAATGGACTCAATTTTAGCTTCTTAATTACTGCTACATTATGAGACACTTATTTAAATGAGTTTTATTTAAATCAAATCTACCTTGCCAAAAAACTAGAATCACGTTAAATGATTTGGTTTGAGTTTGAGTTGGGGGTAGGAGGAATGAGGGAGCATTGATTTCAAATAAGAAACCAATAATATGGCAATTGAAGTGTTTTGCAATTTTTAAAAATATTGCATTCCAAATTTCCTCTCTCTCCCCTCACCCCTTTTTGAGAAGATAAGTAATTTAATAACAATTATACATGTGACATCAAGCAAAGCATATTTCTATATTAGCCATGTTGTAAAGGAAAATACAGGCAAAAAATAAAACAATAAAAATCAAGAATATAGAAATAAATCAAGAATATAAAAAAATGTTTCATTTTGTATAGAGAACCAGCTCTATATTTTGGGGGGTCCTGAGTGGCGTTTAGTGGCGTCAGATTGAAAAGACCAGAAACAGAAAACTGAGAACAGCCAGACTAAATGTTTAGCTCATAGCTGCTCCAACATGCTATGAAGTCAGGGTTTATTATATACTGTTTTCACACAAAGAACACAAAGAAAGAATCACATCTGTGAAGGGGTTACAAATCACATAAAAGAAAATCCTTGGAGGCTTCAAAGTAAAGATAGAACAGACACCAAGGCTGAATTCCAACCACCAATTAGTAGGGGGTTAATTCTGGGAGCAGAAATATATTTCATAGAGATTTTTACTAATTAAGTCCTGTCCTCTTGATTTACAGGACTGCACCTAGTCAGATAAAGTCTTGTCTAGCTTTGTCTGTGTCCGGCCTTGACTATATTTTTTAGAGTTCAGGCTTCTTAATTATCAAGGAGAAAAATGGTTAACTCAGTAGCTGCTGGTCTGCTAAGGACTCAAAGCTTTCCAATAAGAATATTAAGAAAAGGTGGGGATCTGAAAATGAGTCAAAAGAGGAGTCTCAGATTTTTACCTTAGATGGCCCATTCTGTCTGCGTCTTGACATGCAGTGCAGAAAAAATCATACACAGAGTTTTACTTGCCGATGATTTTGTAATGGGATCCAGATAAAATATCTATTACAGACTCTATTTCTCTAAATGACTTCCAATAACCTCCTGGAGAGGTCAAATTGTTTTTGGATTAACCAACCTACTGTTACCAGGGCCAAACACAGACTGCCTCAGCCTGGATTGGTCACGTAGGGAATACAGATAACAGGCCCTATTCATGACCCTATTTCTCCAATCTGCATTCCACAATTTTGTATTCAGAATTCATCAGTTCTCTCTCTATATAGCATTTTTCATCATGGATCCTTTGGAGTTTTCTTTGATCATTATCTTGATCAGAGTAGCTAAGTCTTTGACAGCTGATTATCCTTACAATAGTGCTGTTACTGTGTATAATGCTCTCCTGGTTCTGCTCACTTTATTTTGCATAGTTCATCCCAAGTTTTTCTGAAATCATCCTGCTCATTATTATGGTTTCTAATCCATTCTGCACACTTCCATTTAGGTGAATTCATCTCATTCACATTCATAATTATGATTGCTAACTACATTTCTCTCTATCCTCATTCTTCTACTTATCCTTTTCTCTCTTTTTTTATCCTGTCCCTCCTCTAAAGTCTGTTTTGCATCTAAGTACTCCTTCTTTGGTCTGCCCATTCTTTTATTATCTTCTCCCTTTCCCTTCTCCTCTTCCCCTTCCTACTTCTCGGTTGGGTAAGATAAGTTTCTATTATCATTTGAATGTGTGTGTGTGTGTGTGTGTGTGTGTGTGTGTGTGTGTGTGTATTTTCCCCTCCTAAATAAATTTAGACAGGAATGAAGTTCAACGATTGCATATCTCTCCCTCACCACCTTCTCCACTGTAAAAGCTCTTCCTTGTACACCTCTTTTATGTGGGTTAATTTTCTCCATTCTTCCTGTTCCTTCTCTTTTTCCCAGAGCATCCTCCTTTCTCATCTATCCATTTTCTTTTACATCAATACAACATAATCAAGTCACTCCCACACCTTCTTTCTATGTAGAATCCTTCTAGCTACTTTAATGATAGGTCTGAGTAGTTACATGTATTATCTTTCCACTTAAAAAAATTAGCTGTTTAACTTTATTGAGTACCTTGCGATTTCTCTTTCATGTTTATTTTCTTATGCTTGAATTATCTCTTGAATCTTGTGTTGAGAACAAATTTACTATTCAGTTCTGGTCTTTTTCATCCAGAATGCTGGTAAATCCTCCTTTTCATTAAAAATCCATTTTTTCCCATTAAAGGATTATACTCAATTTTCCTGAGTGGGATTCTTGGCTGTTATACTAGTTATTTTGCCTTCCAGAATATCATATTCCAAGCTCTCTTCTCTTTTAGAATGGTAGCTGCTAAATCTTGTGTGAGCCAGACTGTAGCTTCAAAGAATTTGAATGTTTTCATTTTTTGGTTGCTTGAAATATTTTCTCTTTGACCTAGGAGCTCCGGAATTTGGCTATAATATCTTTGAATTTGTCAAACAAATGTACCATTACATATTGATTGCCTAATCTATTCCACTGGTCTTCCACTCTATTTCTTAGCCAATACTACATTGTTTTGTTGGTTTCCACTTTATAATATAGTTTGAGATTAAATACATCTAAGCCAACTTCCTTCATAATTTTTCATTAATTCTTTGATATTCTCTAGATGAATTTTGTTATTATTTTTTCTAGCTCTATGAGATAATTTTTGGGCAGTTTAGATTGGTATGACACTAAATGAGTACATTAATTTAGGAAGAATTGTCATTTTACTTATATTGGCTTGACTTACACAAGAGTAATTAACATTTTTCCAGTTGTTTAGGGCTCAATTTATTTGTGTGAAGTGTTTTGTTTTTGTGATCATATAGTTCCTGGGTTTGTCTTGGCAGATAGACTCCCAGGTATTTTATATTGTCTATAGTTATTTTAAATGGGATTTCTCTTTCTCTCTCTTGCTTTATTGGTAGTATAGAGAAATGCTAATGATTTTTGTGGGTTATTAGATTTTTTAAATTTATTTTTACTTCTCCCAGAAATTCTTGTTGGGCTTGTATCGAATTCACATTTTTCTTCAAGGCTTTGCTTATAGTGGTTTTGATTTAATTGACTTCTGAGTTTGTGTCTTGATCTTCCCTATCACCATAGTAGCATTTTATGGTCACATTCTTTTTTTCTTTGCTTATTTTTTCACCCTATTTCTTGATTTGGAACTTTACGTTCAAGTTGGGCTCTGTTTCTGCCTTGGTATGGAGGAACTGTCTCAAGCTTTAGGCTCTTTTGTACTGCTGTTTCCAGAGCTCATTCTGGGGACTTAGAAGTTTCCGGTGCTTCCAAGGTGGTGTGATCTGGGGACATTTGTAGCCAGTGATCTCCTGGTCTGAATTCTGATCCCTGATTGTTTGGGATTGCAATACATACTTCTCAAGATTCCCTCTTCCCTTAAGACAAGAAAGATACCAGCGTCCCTCCTCCTTTGTGGCCAGAAGTGATACTGTTCCTTAAGACGTCTACTCTTTCCTGACCAAAGCATTCCTCTCTACTCTTGAAGTATGACCCAGAAATTGGCAAAAGTAATGGAGTTGTCAAATAGCATCTGGTCCTGTGTCTAGTTCTAGCACAAGTTCCCCTATAATTTCTTTCTGACCAGTTGTCAGGTCCCCTTACTCTCTGACTTGAGAACTTCCAAAGCTGCTAATGCTACTGTTATTATTTCTTGGTCCTACCACTGGTGCTTCTTCTACATCAGCTCTAGGCCAACCTGTATCTGTGTGTCACAGATCTCTCTCTCTCTCTCTCTCTCTCTCTCTCTCTCTCTCTCTCTCTCTCTCTCTCTCTCTCCCTCTCTCCCTCTCTCCCTCTCTCCCTCTCTCCCTCTCTCCCTCTCTCCCTCTCTCTCTCCCCTCCTAAGTTGTCTTAGACTCACAGAATATCTCTGATCTTTTGTTGGCTCTGCCATTCCAGAAAGCAGTTTGAGACATTATTTTAAAATAGTTCAGAGGGGAATTTTGGGAGACCTCAATTGAATGTTTTCTTTACTCTGTCATCTTGGATTCAATGCTTTGCAAATCTTAACACATACCATAAATGCTTATTATTATGTTATTGTTATAGGAAGCCCTGGGTGGAGGAAGTTCCTTCTTCCAATATAGATCAGCCATTGTTTTGCCACTCAGAGTCTTCATAAGTTGCCTAGGAAGCTAAGAGGTTAAGTGACTTTTCCAGGATTATATTGTCAATATAATAGAGTCCTTAATGTGTTCAGTCAGTTTTAAGGTATAAAAGTTTAAAACTGGCCTAAAACTTTGGAGATACTCTGTTTTCAGAGGAAGGACTTAAATGTGGTCTTCCTGCCTATACTCTCCATCCATTACACCAGGCTAGTAGTTCTCAAAGTGTAATGAGAGGTCCTCTTAGGGGTCCCCAAAACCCTTTCAGGGGAATCAGTGAGGTCAAGACTATTTTCATAATACTATGGTATTTTCATTTCTAATAGTATAAACATATAAACATAACTCACATAAATGAAAACTTTGAGGTCCTCAATAATTTTTAAGAAAGCAGACAGGTTCAAGAGCCATAAAAGTTTGAAAATCCTTCTCTTACAAGATATTTATTTAGTGCCTTGTTGGATTTGCATGGCTCAATTTAGCTCTGAGCTGCACAACAAGCAGAAGACAAGCTTGAATTCTCTAAGTTCATATAAAACATTAATTTCTCTAAGCTCTTAAGAAGGAAACTTGTAAAGATTGCTTGGTGTTAAAATCTATGGTGTGAAACACACCAAAATAGATGTGCCTGAGAACTTTCAAGACTGAAGCCAAACATTTCAAACGGAGGTGGGTGCACCCAAAGGCTGCAAGCAGATCCCTCTGATCACACAGACAGACAAACAAGGGTGAACCCACCCAGAGCTGTTGATGGGAAGTTTAAAAATTGATCAAACATCTATATTTGAAAACTCACTGAAAACAAATTATACTCAGCCAACATCTGAAAGTTACATGCCATCAGAGAGAAAACATTCAAGCAGAAGGTTTTTTTTTTTCTCTTAAGAAAACATTTCAAAGACTGAGGGAATAGAAATATTATGATAAAATAAGGACAGATGTGCACCCTTGAAGGAGATGTTACCTGCATTAATTCTTTTAATAATAACCCAGACATTTGTTTATGTAATTGAAGGACACATCAAGAATGGGTTTGGGGGTGGGAAGAGATGCGAAGAGAACCTATGTTCTCATTGGTATAGGGTACTTGTAGAATAAAAACTCCACAGGTCAGTAACTCACTGTGACTCATTATCCTTAGAGAATTACCAGATCACTGAGGGTTGTTTTTTGTTTTTGTTTTTTTTTTTTGATTGGCTTGCTTAGGATTGCACAATTAACACATTCAAAGGCAAGACTTGAACAAAGGTTTATCTTACTCCAGTGTTAGCCATCTATACACTCTGAACTAGGCTATTTTTCATATAGAGAGATATTTATATATACATATACATGCAACCCCTGATAAACTTCATGCCAGTCCAGGAATATAAAGAAGTATCTACGTAATCCCAAAACAGATCATCTAATTCTCATTTATATTTAACCTTAAAGCACTATGTAAATGTGAGTTAGTCTTTAGAAAGTAAAAAGTATTTTTAAAAAGTGGTTGTTTTTCCTGATTCCAGTTGCCATAGTCAAATGTTAAAAGTGGTTGTTATTTCTGAGCATCAAGAAGCCACTGTGCATTTTAGGGTACCCCATAAGAGAACTTGATGGCAAAGGGAAGCAGAGAAACATTAAAGTTGTAAGGCAGTTAGGTGGTATGGTGGGCAGCTAGATGGTTGCTATAATGCACAAACCACTAAGCCTGGAGTCAGTTTAGCAGTGAAGGGAAGTATAGAGATGAGATGGTGGTTGGATGGGTCAAGGGAAATCTCCATTCTGCACTAAAATGCCTATACTCCTTCAGTGATCCTGATCGCCATCCCAGAGGTAATCTTGAACTCAGCTCCTGGATCCTCTAGCTATGATAGGTAAATTTTCATCATATATTGCCCAGGCCAGGCCTCACACTGTATTGCACTGCCTCCTATGCACTTCTCACCCTCTTCCAGCTTCCCCTTAAGTATTGGGTTCCCTCATAAGCCTGAAAGTTTCTTGGGGACAGGAAACTTTCTTGCTTGTTTTTGTATCCATTATAATCCCCAACACTTAACATACATAGTAAGTACTTAATAAATGTCCTATCCATCTGTCTGTCTATTCAATTGGGGAGACCTCCACATATTTTTAGATAGATGGGAAGAATCCAGAAAAGATTAAAAAGTCAAAAGAGGGGATGATTGCTGGAGCAAAGACCTAGAAGTGGGGGAAAAATGGGATCAATGATATAGGTAGAAGATTAACATTAAGGAGCACAAGGAACTCCCCTCCAAACCATTGTCTCCATAGACCACACGGTTTATATCACTCCCTGAGGCTAAGTAGTCTACTATTCACCAGGTCCATTTCCCTGTTTCTTGCCCCACCACCACCTCCATAACCCTACCACACACACAGATGCATACAGCTTTCCACCTCTTATTCTGAAAACTACAATTAAGCCAATATATGTGTATATAAATTTCACACATATATGAGAAAAGCATGTAATAGATACATATGCATGTAAACATAAAGGTGTGTATGTGTATACTACACATACAGTGATTAGAGATGCCACTAAAGGGATCAAGTATTATTCAGGTATTGATGTAATCAATATTCTATTTAAAAGGGTATATCCATTGATTGCCCTACTGTTTTATTCACTCACCATATTGGTGACTTTCCAGACCATAACTCTTAAAACTCCCTCCCCTGTACTATTTCCTTCATAGGAATGTAAGCTTCTTGAGGGTTGCCCTTTTTTTTTTCCATATCCCCAGCACTTAGTACAGTGCTTCGCACATAGTACGGATTTAATAAGTGCTTTTCATTTATTCTTTCACCAGATGGAAGGAGAGGGGGTTTTGAAGAATGAAGAAAGGGACATGAATGAATTAATGCTTGTTGGATGGCCTCAATTTCTCAGTAAAGTAGGAAGGCTGATGATGTGCCATATAAAGGAGATATAGTTGGTGTTAAGAGAAAAATAAAGGTTTAGAACAGTCACTAGGGAGAATGAGATAAAGACTCAATAAGAGTTTGGAAGGATTGTCAAGTAGGAACAAGGACTCAGATGAGGTTATATACTATGAGTTTCTAGTGTGTCAAATCAGTTCAAGCAATACAATGATAAATTCTAGCAGCACTGGCTTTTGGACCCCAACCTTGTTTGGTTTACTAAATATATATTAGGTGCTGATTCCTAATCAGTTGATTAGTAATACTAAATGTTGATTATTATAGTCTTCATTCTCTATGTAGTCTAAATCAGTGATGTGGAAATTATAGAAAATGATAGAAATAGTGGCAAAATAGAAAAATAGAAATAATTTCCATTTTCAAATAGAAAATTGACTGTACATAAGGATCCCTGGAGGGAGCATGTTCCTTAGAAACCCACATATTTATATTATTTATGTTCTACTGTATTTTATTTATTTTCTTAAATATTTGCCAATTACATTTTAGGGTTATAACCCAGAAGTTTGACCTCTTTGCTCTGGACCATTCTCTTCCTCCTATTTAATTATTGGCTCAGCTCATTGTGCATCTACAGGATCTGTCCAGGATATATGTGCTAATGAATGAATTTCATGAACCATCCATCCAACTATATGTGATAATCTGGCCAATATGCAGATTCCATCTGTGTAATTAGAAGCTTCTCCCCAGGACTGCAGTTCCCAGCATCCCACTTTCCTTCTCACGTTAGGTTCTTACATTTTGGAGATGAAGTTTGTGTGTAACCCCACCCCTCTCTCTTTTTGCACAAATGCATCTGGGAAAACTTATCTTACTCAGGCTTTATTTTTGTCTTTTTTATTTCTTCTACTATAAGTGATTATTAATAAATATTGTAAAATGTCATACTTGGAGTTATTGGATATTAATTTTAATCTTACATATCTATTTGGAGATTCCCATCTGATTACAGATGCCACCAAAGAGGTCCAGTATCATTCAGGTCTTGATGCAATCAGTTCAATGCCAGACTTTTAAACAAACCCAAGGTACTCTCTGATGCCCAAAACATAAACACACCATTAGCATTATTCAAAAGATGTCATAGCCATATAGATAGGGACCATGGACTAACACAATCAAAATTTCAGATTAACCAGATGGTAAAGAAAATACTCAAGGGAGTCATAGAAGACCCTTGTACATTCTCTTTGAACAAGAGATCATTTTTAATATGTCTCCTAAAAATGTTATTATTAGAAATAGACCAATCACATAGTGAATGTAACACATACTGATAAAAACTGATAGAAAGCCTGATAGAAAACTGATAGAAGTTACATTGCTATCCATGAAATATTTAAAAAATCAAACTAGAAAAATGATGTGGTAGCTTCTCTATATACTTATAAGACAGTGTGTGCACAAAAGTCATGGCATCATAATTTTAAAGCTGGAAGGGACCTTTGAGTCCATTTCAATATGAATTTCTCATTTTACAGCTGAAGAATCTGAGGCCAGAAAGTTTAAGTGACTTGCCCAGGATTATAGAGCAGGTAAACCTCTGAACAAGACTCAAACCCCTACCTTCCTAATTCTCTAGTCTGTTACCCTAAACTCTGTACCACTGTGTTAATAAGGACAGCCAAACAATAAATGTTTACCAAGTGCCTACTATATGCCAAGCATTGTGCTAGACACTAGAATTCCAAGATCCACTGAAGTTCTGAATTGTAATTAAGGAGTGTTGGTATTACCCTTTGTATACTCTTTGGTCTGGAAATTAAACTGCTGGATTTGGTTTGCCATTTAGAACAAGCTAACACTTCCACCATGACTAAGAGAGTTTTGTGGGACTTCTAAGCTGCATATTCTATGATTCTGTAATGCTTACTTGTATTATAAATATATTAAAAATAAAATAAACACATGGTATAAAATGGTGCGTGAGTTTCAGTTTATAGATGTCGTATTTTTTGGCCATTAAGAGTCATACTCTAATATGAATCTATCCATAGCATAATGTGCTTTATGTATATTCGTATATATGTGTGTATATGAACCATCAGCCTATTTCAAAGAAAAGGCTTGCATGTTTTCTAGGCTCATATCATATAAAGCCTTTTGAAAAGTACAGTGTAGGCCCTCAAATTAATGAATGAGTAAATCATTCTACAATTTGGTATAGAGATAAAAGTCCTTGGCTAGAAACAAACCATCTGGGTTTTAGCCTTGACTCGGCCACTAGATAAATCACTCAGTATGTGAAGACTTCCAGATCATTACTTACACAGATCTCAGTTACTCATATGTAAAATGGGGAGAAGAATGCTTAGTCTGACTATCTCAGAGGGCTCCTAGGAGAATCAAATGAGGCAATGAATGTTGAGGGCCCTTGAAAATCATCAAAAAGCGATACAAATATACTATTGTTACTGCTATAAAACCAAAAGTTTTATTTTTCCGGTTACTGATAGTTACAGAAAACATTTCCCAATTCTTAGCCAGTGATTTAGGAGCCTTCTATCTGCCAAAGCCATCGGCTGTGTGGTTGATCGCACAAGTTGTAGTCTGGAAAATTGCTATTCGGAGGGGCAGCAGGAGAGTCACTTCCCAAAGGAGGGGCAGCCTGTTAAGTCTTTCCAGATACAATGGTTAATCAAATTGAACTGGAGGCACAGTCAAGAGGAAAGCAAAAAGAGATAAGAAAGTAACAGATACTCAGCCAAAATCTAATTTATGGTAAGTGTTGATGCTTTTAGTGGACAAACTTGATAAAATAAACACACACACACACACACACACACACACACACACACACACACAGAAGGAGGAGGCAACAGTAGCTAGGGATTGGAAGTAAAGAGACTGGGTACAACATATTTTACATCTGAAAAAGTTGGTTTTTTTTAAAATAACATTAATCTTTTGACTTAGGATACAAAGTATCAGTTTTAAGAGAAGAGCTTAAGGGCCAGATAATAGAGGTTAAGTGATTTGCCCAGAGTCAGACAGCTAGTTAAGTGTCTGAATTCAAATTTGAACCCAGGACTTCCTGTCTCCAGTCTCTCTATCCACTGAGTAATTTAACTACCCCTGGATCAAAGATTTTAAAAAACAAATAAACCTATTTTTCAACATTTCTGAAAAAAAAAGCAGAAAAATGTTGTAGAATTTACCCTCTCCCTCTATAAACTGCATATAAACTACATATATTTACTCCCTACTTTATAAACTGCATATCTCCCAAATAACTTCCACTAAAGGAGGCCATGTAGGGTTTAGGTTCAAACCCTAGCCCTGTAATTTTCTGCCCTTATGATCTCTGGTAATTCACTTAATCTCTCTGGTCTAAATTTCCTCACTTGTAAAATGAGGGGGTTAGACTAGACCAGGACAGAGTTCTTAGCATTTATATGTGTCATGGACCCTTTTGTGCAGCCTATGAAGCTCAATGACCTCTTCTCTGAAAAATGGTTTTTTAAATGCTCAAAATAAAATGGAATTATAAAGGAAGGCAACAAATTTTAGCATTATCAAAATAATTTTTTTTAATTTAACAGGTTTTAGGTTAAAAAATCTTAAAACCAATCTCTAAAGTCACTCTAAATCTGCAGTGCCACAAAAGACCAGAGTAACTGTCACAAATCACTAGATTTTGCTAGTTGGCAAGCAATGCTTGAGAACTGCTATAACTAAACATAATAATTCATTAACTCTGAGAGTTTCCTTTTAATTACTTATTGGAAATGCCCAAGAACATCTTAGGTATCACAAAACATTCAAGGAAACTGATCTCCCTATACTCTCCCTCATGCTATTGGGTATTTGTTGAAAAGTAGAGCCTAGGGAAACTGACTGATTTTCAGAGATTCCTTGGGAGTGTGGATTAATAGGTCAAAAGTTTGTCAAGTTCTCCTAATTAACTGAAAATCACAAAAGGAAACACAGCTAATAGATGTGTTTGGTCTTAATGAAAGCTACTGCTACTGGTACAAAAGCCCCAGTCACACCACTATGTCTACAGTTATAGAAATCAGTCAAACAAGAAATATTAATATTAATTGTGAGCTTCTTATGTGCCAGTCACTGTGCAAAGAAATTAAAAAATAGTTCCTGTCCTCAAAGAACATGCAAAATACAACAGGGTAGACAGAAGTAGCAGCTGGAGAACCAGGAAAAGCCTCCTACTGAAGGTAGGATTCAAACTCAGGCTTCCAAAAAGGAAGGGAAACTAAGAAGTAGAGGTGAAAAGAAAATATTTAAGCATGGGGGACATCAGGGCAAAGATGTGTTGGTGGGAGTACCCCAACTGAAGAACTGTAGAGTAGACCAGTATTACTAGATTGGAGAGAACCTTTCCAAAAAACATTCAAAAGGAAGATAGAGACCAGGTTTGAAGAGTTTCAAATGTCAACAGAGGAGTTAATAGTTGATCCTGGAGATAAGTGGAAGTCATTGGAATTCAATGAGCAGGGAAGTGATATGGTCAGATAGATACTTTGGGGAAAATCACTTAACAACTAAGGGAAAGATGGATGAAGATTAGCAAAGCGGACTAAATTCTTCAAGTTCAGGAGTTCCATGTTCAGGATTAGTCAGACAGATAGGAGGAGAAGCAGGAGAAAGCTTTGTCACAAAAACTCAAAAAGGGAAGACTATCCAGGATGAAGTAACTAATGGTGTCAAATGCTGCAGAAATCTCAAAAAGAAGAAGGACTGAGAAAAAGCTATTAGATTTGGCAACTGAGATCATTAATAACTTTGGAGAGAACTGTTTCAGTTACGAAGTAGGACCTCATTTGACATGGCCACTACATTCCAAGACCCTTTGCATAAGTTGAAAATTGTACATAATAGTGAGCCCCATTATTTAATAAGTATTTCACCTATGAGCATGCCTAGGCACTTTATAACTTTTGTTAGGTTTATCAGAGCTACCACCATCACTACTCTTGTACTATGGGGCCTTTATTAATAACTAATTAACCTTAATGGAACAAAGAGAAGCACTGCTCTGACATGGACATAACTTGTTACAAGTGAGAACTCTGGACAAAGACTAAAGCAGAAGCCAAAATTTGACTCAAAACAATGACTTGACTCATGCTAACACTTCTCAAAGTGAGAATAAGTATAATTGGATGAACTGCTATGAAACTTTACTCCACTTTGGAAAACTGCACGGATTAATTAAATTTTCTATTTTATGCAGCTTTCTGCCCTTATACTTTTCTGATTGCCAATTGCTTATACCTGAATCTGTGTTTATTGAGTTTGTGTAAAATGAGGTACTGCTCTTTAAAGAGGTTGGAAGTCAGATTGCAAAGGGTTTAGATTGGAGTGAGGGAGGAAGTGTAGACAACTTACTGGAGAAGTTGGAAAGGAACAGGATCAAAGGTTCCTGACCAGGAGTTTGTCTTTTCAAGGAGAAAGATTACCTCGTCAGGAGTGAAAGAATCAGGAGAAAATGTTTCATGGGAGTTATGGAGGGGAGAAGGACCTTACAGCGAAAGGTCTCAATTTTTTCAGTGAAATATCAATGGAGACCCTTATTAGGTAGGCTAGGGTTTATGATTTGACCCAAGCCTGTAACACTTTTCTAGAGAAGGAAGATGATATTATAAAGTAAGAAATCCTTAGGAGTCCCTAGAAAGATTTCATGGGGCCCACAAACTTGGATGGGAAAAAAATTGTGTATTTGTCACTAATCTCTAAGTGAAATTGTGCATTCCCTTCAACTATTTAATGACATTATTCTGAGAAGGGATATCAGCGTCACCAGATTTTCAAAGATGTCTGTGACACAAAAAAGATAAAGCTTTACTACTAGAGAGGAACATTATGATGGGAATATTGACCACTGCAAACAGTTGAGGGAAAAGGTAGCTATTCATAAAGAAACAACTTAGCTTTCCTCTGTGTGTGTGTGTATGTGTGTGTGCACGCACACGTGTGTATAGATATGTATATAGGTGTTTGTATCACAACAGTGAAAATTCCAATAATGTTCAGTGTGAGCATTTATACTGCAGAAATGGGCAAACACCATAAATCAGAACTTGATTTATTATTTTGTTGATTGTCTAGATTTAAGAATGTGAAGGAGAAAATGTTAATAATGCAGATTAAATTCCTGCTTAAAGTGTTTTTAATGCTGACTTAACCTGTTGAGACTTATAAACTGCATGACCAGATCATTTGCAATCACCATCTCTAATTGCATCTTTGTCTTGGGGTAAAAGGACCAGAGAAAACTCTTCAAGGGAAAGAATATATCATTGGCAATCTGGTCTATTAGCAACAGTTATGCTGCTTAGAGATCATCCATTGTGGGATCTGGAATATCCAGAATACCTGCTGCTTTATGGGTTTAACTGGTATCTCAAAGCCTATCCATTTCCCTTATCTGCATTCAGAGGCTGTTCAAGCCTTCCTGCCCCTTTGGATATATCTCTGCCACTAATTCGCTATGTGGCTGATCCATGGACACATCCCCTTTATGGACTTCAGTTTCCCCATCTGTAAAGACGGAAGGTTAGATGAGATGATCTCCAAGGATCCTGTCAATTCTTACACTTAAAAAATACTGTTGAGTATACAACTAAAAAAAAAAAATTTCCCACAAATCCTTTTCCCTTAGCAGAAAAAAAAGTGCTGTCTGTAGTAGTTAAAGTTCTATTCTTGCCTTTCTTTATAACCACAGGGCTTAGACTTAATAAATGCTTGTTGACTTGACTTGATTGGTCTTGAATTGGTCCAGTTCCAACACTGACTATATCCATGTAGCTATGTATAAACTCTTTAAACTCTTTTAAAGCCTTACTTTCTGTTTTAATATCTATACTAAGTATCTTGATCCTAAGGCAGAAGAGTGATAAAGGCTGGGCATTTGAGGGTAAGTGATTTGCTCAGTCACACAACTAGGAAATTGTTTGAGGCCACATTTGAACCCAGGACCTCTCCACTCTGGGTCTGGTACTCTATCCACTGAGTTACCTAGCTGTTCCATCCCCTTTTAAAACCCTTACCTTCTTAGAATGACACTATCATTTCTAAGGCAGAAGAGTGATAAGGGCTAGACAATTTAACTCTTGAAGTCTCAGTTTCCTTATCCATATAAGGAAGGTAATAATACTCAGAATACCAACCTCATATGGTTGTTGTGAGAAAACACAAACATTAAAGGATTAAAGTAAACACTGTTATCATCATTATTCTTATTATTACTATTATAAAATCTATAAAAGCAAAGCAGAATACAGAAGGAATCAGGAGACTTGGGAATTCCCTGCTGACTCACTGTATGGCCTCTGGCATGGCCCAAGTAGTTGAGCAGAGAATTATACATATGTGCGTGTGCGCGCGCGTGTGCGCACACACACACACACACACACACACACACCTGCCTACCTCCACCTCTGAGGGATCAGTGCTTTGAGCTCCTTAGAGGAAGACAATGCTAAATATAAGCCTATAAGTCTCAGGAAAAATGATTATTTCTGATTGGCCCAACATTAAACATTCTCAAACTTGGCTTAGCCTGGGTACCCAGCTCTTCTTGCTGCCCTTATAACTTTCCCAATAGGCTATTAAGCATCTCATAGAATTCTAGAATTGAAAGGGATCTGACAGGCCATCAAGTCTGGCCTATACCCAGAAAGAAATACCCTCTTACAATCCACCTGACAAGTGATGAACCAACCTCTAGTTGTAGGTCTAGTGACAGAGAACTCCCTACCTCCCAAAGCAGCTCCTTTCCTTTTGGGGGCAGCTTTTAGCTAGGGAGTTTTACCCAACACTACGCTTAAATTAGCCCTCTTTACAACTTCCACTCATGGTTCCCAGTTTAGCAAGCTGGGGCCAAACAGAACGAGTCTCCACATGACAGCCTTTCAAGCAGCTGAACAGAGCTCTCCTATCTCCTGTCTCCTCCCCTCATTCTTGGTTTCTTTCTCTTCAAACTAAACTCTGTTTCTCTTAATGCAGCCTCATGATATTGCTTCAAGACCTTTCACC
Organism: Gracilinanus agilis; assembly: GCF_016433145.1. Lineage (NCBI taxonomy): Eukaryota > Metazoa > Chordata > Mammalia > Didelphimorphia > Didelphidae > Gracilinanus > Gracilinanus agilis. The sequence goes on from NC_058130.1 coordinate 66,250,382, forward strand.
ACTCTAGTTGCCCTCTTCTGGATGTTTCAGCTTATCATGCCTTTCCTAAACCATGGTGCCCAAAACTGAACAAAATATACCAGAGATGGTCCGACTCTGGCAGAGGAGAGAGGGTCATTACCTCTTTATTCTTCGAGGGAGTTTTTTTGAGGGTTTTTTCCTTGGCTTTCACATTATCCCTCACATCATCAGCTTGTGATGAACCTTCCTGCTTGGGCATATGCAGGTATGTATACCCATTTTTAAGTATGATAACCGAATTACTTAGATTGCTCTCATTCAATATGCTTTGGCACAGTTATCAAGCAACTATTGTGTGCAAAAAATGCTATACTAGGCAATTTTATATTCTAATGTGATTCGATCCAACAAACATTTATTAAGTACCTACTAGGTGCCAGGTACTGAGCTAAGCACTAGGGTTACAATTAATTTGTTAATAAAAAAAGAAAAGTCCCTGCCCATGAGGAGTTTATAATCTGCACATTGTGAACTTGAACCTAGTTTTAAAAAAAAGGCAAAAAGTTACATACATAAAACCAGAGAACAACAGAAAACTTAAAAATTAATATACAAATAAGTATAAGGCCAAATAATAAAACAGAATAGGATCCCTATTTCATGGGTCCAGGTCTGCAGCACTGATTTAAAATACATATTTCCTAAGCAAAACTTTAGAAAGAGCTTGCTCACTTTCACTAACCCAGCACAATCTCTAACATGACAAGCCGAATCTTCCCTACACAAGATGATTTTAGCAAAAGCTTCCTATCCCTATTGTCATCTCTTGCCTGTTGTTTAGCCTTTTTGGTTAAAAGTGCTCTCATTGGTAGCTGTGGGGCTCAGTGGATAGACAGGCCTAGTGACAGGAGGTGCTGGGTTCAAATGTGACCTCAGATGCTTTCTAGCTGTGTGTATACCTGGGCAAGTCCCTTAACCCCCATTGCCTAGACCTTGTTAGTCTTTTGCCTTGGAACCAATATACAGCATTGATTCTAAGATGGGAGGTGAAGGTTTAAAAAATATGTATGTGTGAGATAGCCCTTACTACTCTTCTGCATTAGAACCAACACATGGTATTGATTCCATGAAGGAAGGAAAGGGCTTAATTTTTTTCTCAAAAAAGTGTTTTCATGTACATTAGATCAAATAACTCAGCTGATCCTCACACCATCTTCTGTGAGACAGGCTCAGACCCAAACCTACACTGGGTTATATGCAGGTTCTTCCAGTTCTATCTCCACAGCCTAGACTAAATCCTTCCATCTACATTCTCCAGTCAGTGTCTGGGACTATTTTTTTTTTACTGTATCCCTCAGTTTCCTCCCTGTATGGGGTTACCTTAATTAAATCAATGATACCAGACATAAAATCATTATATTTAGATGTCTGCTTAGAGTCAGAAGTTTTAGAACTTGAGAGGATCTTAGTATCAAGTTCACATACCTCATCTTAGAGAGAAAAAAATTGAGGTCTGGACAACTGATAAGAATTTCCTCAAGTCTCTTCTGCAGAAAGAATTTAAAATATGGAATGTATTGTCCTTTCACATGAAATTCCCTGAAGTTGTCTCATTTGCATTGTGCATAATCATTCAATAGCCCCAATACAAAGCACTGAGGGGCATACAAGAAAGCATGACACATACCTTGCCCTAATGGTTTGTTTTTTTTTTAATTTTTAAGTCCTCTCCTTCAGATTGCTTTTTATGGTGATATACTTACCTAGATATATGTGGGATCCCCCTAGGGCAGTGATGGGCAAACTTTTTAAAGGGGGGGACCAAAAGAAAGGAAATGTTCATTTGTCAGTCTGTTTTTAAGGCAACTCTTTTTAAGTTTCATTGTATTGTATCCTACTCACTGTATTCGTCAGATTAGGAACAATGTCACCCAGCCAGATAGAACATTTCAGGGGGCCCGAATCTGGTATTTTGCCCATCACTGCCCTAGGGGAACTCAGGCTCCTTTAGTACAGGGACAAATGCTTTTTGTCTGTATCCCAACTATCTACCTCAGAATAATTGCTTAATAAATGCTTGTTGAATGGAAAGATCTTTTTTTGGCACATAAAACACCTAATAAGGGCAGCAAGGAAGCACAGTGGATAGAGTGTTAGACCTGGAATTGGGGGGACCTGAGTTCAAATCTGACCCTAAACACTTCCTAGTTGTGTGACACTGGCAAGTCACTGAACCACAATTGCCCTAGCCCATACCACACTCCTGCCTTGGAAGTGATATTTGGTACTGATTCTAAGATAGAAGGCAAGGGTTTTAAGAGAAAAAAAATTCTAATAGATAACTAAACTACAAGCCCTTGGTGGTGTAATGAAGTAATTTAGAGAATAGATTAGAAATTTATGATGAGTAAGAAGTACCTAGGGAGAGGAGCTTGGCTGTCAGCTTTGAACATTCTGTATTGGAATGCAGCCAAGGGGAGAAAAAACTGTCAGTGTTGGTGTGAGAGGGATATGGAGCAGAAGTCCAGCCAGCAGTGACTCCATAAGCTTGGGATCTTTGGGACTGGAGAAGCCTGAAGACAACATCTCTCAAGGCAACCTTTGGCAGTAGATAGTGTCTGTTTCTGGTGGACAGTTTACAGGCATTTTTCCCTACCTGGTATCTATTGGATTATTGGCTGTGCAAGAAGTTGGTTCCTGTTATCTTGACATCATCAAAGGAGTAGCCTGGACCAGTTGTGAGAATCCCAATACCCAGCCCTCCCTCTAGTCTTCAGTCAAGGCTGTCAGCCTGACTGAAGTTAGGTTCACAAAGAAACTCCCTCTTAGAATTCCCTTTCTTGTCAGTTAGATATTCCTAGTTATAGATATACCTCTCCCACTCTCCTTACCCTTTTTATACATTAAACTGTTTTGTTTTCCTTCCTGTTTGTTTCCTCTTACCTCAAAGAACCGATAGTGTGTTAATAGTTCATCTTTGTGTTATTCCCTGGTTTGTGACAGAGACCAATAATCCCAACTGTCATTCCTTTAGTGAAGGGTTATCAGATCTACTCTACCCCTGATAAACTATCCTTCTTTGTGAGTTGGATACAGTGAGTGGCAGTTGCCCAAAACACCTACTGGTTTCTCATAGATTAAATTGTGTGTGTGTGTGTGTGTGTGTGTGTGTGTGTGTGTGTGTGTATTCTTTTAAAAGTGGGCAGGGACAACCCCTATATAATCTGCAGTAGCCCTGGAAAGCATCTTGCCAACAGAAAGCACTGAATGTTACAAATCATGACTGCAAGGTATCAGACCTAGAACCTGACCACAAAATTCAACCCACAGTTGGAAATTTTAACATGGTCTTAGGGATGGAAAATGTTTCGGACCTCAGGAAGAAGGTAGGGAAACAATCTGGAAGATGAAAAACTTTTCAAGTGGGAAGAGAGGAGCATGATAGCTATTCACTTATTTGCAGTACTCTCACTTGGATGTGGATTTGAGGCAGTTTAGGAAAGTACAAGAAACAGTGGCCTTAGCATATGAGGACCTAGGTTAGAATTCCAACTCTGGCAACTTGGTATCCCCAGAGTCCTCTGATTCTGAGGAAGTCACTTCACCTTGTTGGACCTCTGTTTCTTTATCTATAAAAATGGGGAGAATGTCACTTCCATTGCGACTCCCAAAAGAGTCATGAGAAAAGTAGTTTATAAACTTCAAAGTTTTAAGTTAATCTATTGCAGAGCTCTTAAAATTTGGTTTGAGAAGCAACCCAAGACTCTTTAAGATCTTGGAAGAGGTCAAAACTATTTTCCTCCTAATACTAATACTATAATTTCCAATAAAGTAAATATTGATAGATATCATTTGCATATATAAAAGTTATTTGGGCAGCCTAAATAATTTATGAGAATGTAAAGCAGTACTGAGACCAAAAAGACTTGAGAACTTTGCTCTAGAGAACAGGGAAGAGATTTAATTTGTTACTTCAAAGGAAGAGAGGACTCAATGGGTATAATTTACAAAAATGTCAGTTTCAGTTCAATGAAAGAGGAAAAACTTTCTAATCTTCTAATAATGAGACATGTTCAACCAGAGAAGGGATAGATTCTTTCCAGTTTTATCTCTGATCCTATGATCTTTGAAAGGAGTAAGTCCTATTTGGACCAGTTTTCAGAGATGTTCTCAGGTCAGGCTAAGTTTAGCCAGCTCCTTTCCCCTTTGAGTAACTCTACAGCTTCTCCCAGATTCAGGGAGCTGTCCTTATCTTACTAAAGAGAAAGCTCTCTCCACTATCTAATTTGATCTCCACAACAAATTTGGGAGCTAAATGCTCCAGTTTTAAACATGAGAAAATGAGGCAGACAGACATCAAGTGACTTACCCAGGGTCACATAACTAATAAATTTTCTGAGAGAAGATGTAATCTTGATTCTTCCTGAATCCAGGGCCAGCTAGATCATCACTGTGCCACCTCGCTGTCTAAGGTAGTATCCCTGTTTCTTATATAAGGAAACTTACACTAAAAGCAGTGGTGGCCCCAGAGTCAGACCTTTTTCTTTTGCTTTAGAGTATTTTCTTCCCAGCCTTATACTTCATTCTATCTACAACCAGCCATTTCTCCTTCTCTAAAGTTTCCTAAGGATATTTAGTAGCTACCATGTAAAAGCAATGCCTACAAATTTCAGCCAGAAAGAGCCAAGATTACCCAATTAATTAAGCCTTGCACCTAATTCCATTCCAGACCCACCACCTATCTTTTTAGATTATGGTCAACAATGATGAAATGTGCAACAGTTAATCCAAGCCCAGAAGTTGAAACTATCTGAAGCACCTTCTTCCAGAACTTGTGTGCACCAAGATTCTCTGGTTTCTCAGCCCTTTTCTTGGAGGATATCCAGGAACAGCAAAGGTCAGGGATGAGTTCGGTTATTTTGAAAATATTCCCCCAAATTTCCCTCACTGTCAGGAAGCAGCTGGAACAACAAGCAGTTGTATGTGCATATATATTTAAATGAAACTGTCCTCTTTCCCACTGCTCCTAAGAATCACATCTGCAGCCACTGCCCTACTTTTTACTCCATCTGGAAATTTCTAACAAGGGCAATCTTTGCTTCCTTCAGGGCTTCTTTCTCATAGGCCTCTGTTTCAAATCTGGCACCAAAAACTCCAAGTAAAGCCCTTTATTACCTGATGTGGAAAATAAAAGACCTAGACTAGATGACCTCTAAGATCCCTTCCAGTTTCAGTTAGATTCATGATCCTATGATCCTCTGTGATGGCAAAGAGGCAGGATATGGCACATCAAAGTTACAGAACACCTATTAGAACAGTTTGGATGGAACACAGAGTGCAAGAAGAGTAAAACAAAAATAAGAGGAAGCAAAGTGACATTCCTGAAGCACAAGTCTGATTCCTATCATTTCCCTGTTCAAAAGCTTCTAGGGCTCTCTATCACCTCTATGATAAAATTCAAACTCTTTTGTTGAACTTTTAAAAGACATAACAAAAATTTTGCCTTGGGGGGGCGGGGAGGAAGGGGGAATGAAAGGGAGAGTTGGAACTTATAAAAAGGATTAAAAATATAAATAAAAAGAATTTTCAAAATTTCTCTGCTTTAAAAAATGTTTTTAAATAAAGGACTTCACAATCAATCAACATTTATAAGTACCTGTTATGTACCAAGCACTGTGACTCCAACCTACCCCTTCCAGGCTTATAATCCATTATCTTCTTTCATACTAGAAGTGAAAGGATAGCAATACTTGCAGATCTGCACAAGGTCTCACTGGAAGTGACAACAATAAGTACCTTTGCTGTACCCTGTATATCAGTCCACCTCCCATCTCCAAACCTTTGAACAAGCAGTTTCTTAGGCCTAAAATAGATTCATCCTATTGCCTTAGAACCACTAGCTTTCATGCAAAACCTGGCCAAGTGCTTCCCTTCTATATGAAGTCTTTTCTGATATTGCCCAGGTGTTGATATACACTCTAAAATTATAGTGTACTTACATTGTACACATGTACACACATGTACATGTGTATGCCTATATAATAATAGCTATCATTTACAGTCTGCAAAGCACTTTACAAATATTACCTTATTTGATCCTCATAACAACCTAGTAAGGGAATTAAGGGGGTTAAAACAGCAAATGGTTGTCAGAGAGACAGTGATTTTCCTGAGGAAAAGAAATGGTGTTTTATTCTTTCTCAGATGCCCCCCACAGCATCCTGTATGACCTTGGGAATATCACAGGTAATCAGTAAGACTTGGATTGAAACATTAAGAAATTAAAAATTAAGACCTCCATACCACCATGTGAAATCAAACAAATATTTGATAAATATATACTGAAACTCATAGATTAAGTTCTTCTAAGTCAAAGCTTCTAATGTACTATCTCTTTATACTCAGGCTATTTCTAGTCTAAATTTCTATGAACTCTTCCTAAATGTGATAGTTGACTCTCCAGAGAGTTATTTTCTGATAGGATTGAAATACTGCTTGCTCTCTTTAGCAGGGATATTTAGCACATCAAAATGAGATTTGTGGAACCCTATAAAGTGAGAGCATTATTGATTCTCTAATTCTCAAGGCTCATTTATTTGTGTTTTCTTTTAAGTACTTTTAGATTGGCTAAACAGCCCCTAAAGAGGGCAGTTGTGAGAACAGATATGGCCTCATGGGTACAATAGGCTAATTGTTCATTTTGGGGAAATTTCCATTTTCAAAGATTCACCTTGACAATATTTATGTGAGGATTTCTGATCTACCTGAAGATATGCAGCTCTGTAGCTTGTAGGTAGAACCACTGCTTTGGGCTTGCCCTGGAGCCCTACAGTAAACTACAATAATCTGCTGATCAGTAATGGGGAAAAAAACAACATACATACATACATATGTGTGTGTATGCTCTTTCAAGCCTTTAACTTCTGGTGGGGGAAGGGGGAAAGCTAGGATTAGGTCATAAAGCTGTAGTAAAAGAAAGAAGTGAGAATTACACAAGAGAAAGGGTGGGGGAGGAGAAATGTGGGTTAAGTTGAGCTGGGAGTAGCATCATGTTGCAATTTTCCTACTTGTAAATTATCAGACGTGGAGGAGACTTTAAAGATCATTCAGGGCAAACAGCTCATTTTAATTGGGGAGATTAATATGATTATAGCAGAAATAGTTTTGGACTAATAAACTGAAGACCTAGATGGCATCCCAAATTGTGGGCATGTATTAGTTGTTGGACAAGTCTAATTCAACACATCTGATCCAGTTTCCTTAGCTATATAAAACATTGACGATAATGCCTGATTTGCCACCTTGATATAATTATTATGTAGCTTAAGGACTAAGATGATAAAGTGATTTGTAACCATAAAGTGCCCCATAAACTTGAGTACAATCCTGCTCTTTTAAGATGTAGCAGAAGCACCACATTCTATACAAAGCCTTTTTCTTATCTCTCCAACTGCTAGTGGCTTCCTTCCCTAACTGCCTTGAATTTAACTACTTTTTATTTATTCTTTATATATGTATTGATGCATATTTTCTTCCTAAATAATTCTAACCCCTTAAAAGCAAAGCCCATTTCCTGTTATTGTTGTTGTTGTTGTTGGCTTTGCATCCCCAAGCCTAGCACACAGTAGTTGCAAACACATGATTGCTAATTGATTTGTTTAGATAAGAGGTGTGTAAGGCAGGTGAGGGAATTCTTCCTCTCCAGAGGCAAAGGAATAAGTTTTGAATGGGAGAGCAGAGAATCTCAAATGCTGGATAGGTCAGGCTTATTCTGAAGAGTCAGTATGAAAAATCATAGCAGAGACTGCCTACATGAAGCAACAGCAAAAGAAGCTGTCCAAAATAAAACCAAAGATCGGTGTTAAAGTGGTTCAGGAAAAATCGACAGTACCCAAGAAACCTTCCGGCCTCACCCCACCACCATCCGCCCCCCTGACCACATCTATACATATCTGTGCCACCTACATCCTGCACCAGGCCCCTTACACACTAGATAGGCAAGAATTGACATATTCCGGCTTCATGCTACACACCCAAAGGCAAATAAAGCTATCCGTACTGTAGTTAAAGTGACTTGAGATTCTGGGTTTGAAATCTGTGCATATACATACACATAATTAATCCTGAGAAGCCTCAAAAGCATAGAGTATTAGACCTGGAAGAGATCTTAGGGGTAGGGTCAATTAGTCTAATCATTTTACAGATGAGAAAACTCAGACCCAGAACAAAATTACTTACTCAGTTTCACAAAACTAATGGAATGAGAAAGTGAGGATTAGAATCCAGGTCTTCTGGCTCATAATCTCCTACTTCCCCACAACACACTTCACAACCCATGTTATATGTCAATATTTTGTGATTAAAAACTAACAAAAAACTGGTTCTGCCAAAAGACAAGTAGCCATTCATAATGTAAATATCATCCATACTGCTTCATTCTCAGCAACAGCCCTATAGCATGTTTCAGAAGAATTCTACCCAGCAGAATACAAATTGCCACCTTATATTTCTTCTCTTCTGGAATATGGGATGATACTGTTGTACTAATCTCAGGTTTTCAGGGTATGAAGAATATTCAGGTGCCTGGGGTCAATGACATCTTTTACCTATTATGTGTCCATCAAGCTATTTTAGAAAGAGATTCAGTCAGTACAAAGAAGAGATAATAGGTAAAGGTAGGGGTCAATATTTTTGCTTGGGTTTTACAAGATAGGAAGCCTATAGAAGGGCCAATTTTCTTTCCCTTTTAACAATTTGGGACTTTTGGTGTGGTGTATCAGAAAGAGCTCTGCAGTGATACAAAAGAAAACAAAATTGAAAGCCATCAGAATTCTGATAAATGTAACAACCAGTCAACATCTGCAGACTGGAGGTGAAATATGCCTCCCTTCCACCTCTCATCAGAAAAGTAGGAGAACTACAGGTTCAGTTTGAGGCATGTGTTCTTAGATGTGACCAATGTGATAGTTTGGTTTGCTAATATATACACGATATTTTATGTATATATATATAAATAAAATTAGTAGGGTAATAAACTGGTTTAATAAGGGAATAGGCTAGAGGTAATAGGGAAATTAAGGCAAGAGGTAAGGTTGTAATAGGGGATAAGGCAGGAAAGGGACTAAAGGTAGTGTGAATAGGGGATAAGGCACTGTGGATAGGGTTTGTGGATCCCTAAGGCAGTAAAGTGGATAAGGAAGGTACAATTGTGAAGTTGGTAAATTGAGGTGGTAGGAGAAGTAAGGGAATGACTGAGTTTAGAGAATATAAACATGGAGGTATAAAGAGTTGCAAGGGAGAGGATGAGATATTTTGGACAGGCAGCTACAGCCTAAGAGACACAGACTGGGACACAGTTTTGAGACAGAGACACTAAAGGGAAACAGACTGAGCCCTTCAAGTAGGAAGGGCACTTCTACAGACAAAGGTTAGGGCCAGCCAAGAATGGCTTGAAACTGACTAAAGGGCTTTCTAGTCAGTTTCTCAGGTTCACAAAGGAAGAGTCCAGAGGAAATATTGAGATTACACTTCCTCCAAAGTGAACGCCTCCAATTCCCTTCAGGACCCAGAGACAATATTATTCCTTTCTCCTCTTCTCCCTCTCTTATCAATCAACTAATGAACTAGCCAAAGGTTTGATTAAGTGGCAAACAGGGTTTATTGAGTTTTAGGGTTGATTGGAAAGGATGGAGGGATACAAGGTAACTCTAACCACCATCTAGAAAAGCTTCAAGTGGGGGAAGGAGACAGGAATGTGAGACTGAGAAAGGACCTGCCTAACTCAGCCCTTAGAGGTTTTATAGCCTAGAGGGTTAGGAAAGTTGGATACAATGATTTAAGAGATAATTTGTAACAAGGGTAAGCCCTATTTGACTATGGGGAAATTAAATCTACCAAGTTTGAAAACTACCACCCAGATCCACCCTCCTTTCAAAACTCACAGAAATTCAGGAAGGGAAAATAATGATTGGGAATATGGGAGGTTAGGGAGAGCCAAAGGAAATAGTTAAGCTAACAAATTTTAAGAGAAAAGCTGCAGAATACAGGCCAGGTTTTTAGTCCAAAGATAGAGCTCAGTTGACCATCCTACTCTCCTCAAGTCTCCAGGGTCAACTGCCACTCCTCAGGATTCTAAACCCTTTTCAACTGTCAGAAGTTCTGCAGTAAAGCTTTGCAGGGTTAATGCACCCTTTTGCACTACAACACACACACACACACACACACACAAAGGTTCTATGGGGGTAGGGAAAGATGTTACCAAGAAAGAATAGCAATTCAGCTGCCAAGTGATTTTTATAAAGGACAATTCTGACTATGATACTCCACTCCTCCTACTCAGTGAGCTCTAGTGGCTATCTGTTACCTTGAAAGATCAAATATGAAGTCCTTTGTTTAGCATTTTAAAGTTGTCATATTCTTCTCCCTTTCTACATCTTTTTTTTTCCTACATTTTTTGCTTTTCTCTTATACTTTCCTCTAGGAAATATCTGATACAGCCACACAGGCTTACTTGCTGTCCCTCCATACAATCTCCCATCTCCCATTTCTGTGTCTTTGTACTTGGTCTGTAATGTTCTCCCTCCTTACCTTACCCATTTAGTTGCCCTGACTTCTTTCAAATCTCAATTCAAGTCCAACCAGTTGCAGCAGGCCTTTCCCAGAGTCCCCAGATCTTGTGTTTTCTCCTCTGAGATTACCTTACATCTAAGATTCTCTACAAACTATGATTATTATCTTGTTTGTACCAAATTATTCACATTTTTCTCCCCTAATAGCCTGTGAACTCCTTGAGGGCCAGGGATGTTTTTAACCTTTCTTTTGTATGATGGTAAAATAGGCCATAAACAACATCCATATGGAGGAATTGTGAGCATTCTTGAGAAAATACACAATGGAGAGGCCCTTCCCTCCCAGAGTCAGAGCAGTACAAATGTGTATATAAAAGGTTTGATAAACACTCTAGGTCTCTGTCTCTATCTCTCTTCCGATCTCTTTCCCTCCCCAAATGCCAGTAGGGATGCCAGAGAGAGGTAATAGGAATAACCATGGCAGTGAAGGCTGCCTTATCTCCCTTTATATAAGGAGATAGCCTCTTATCTCATGGCTACCATAGGGCCATGAATAAGCGATATCTTTGGAGTTTGTCCTTTTTTTAAAATCTCTTTGTGTTTACTCTTTCCTGATCTTAGGTGAATGAACATTAAAGATGGATTGAACCAGGTTACAACCTTGTGAGCTTTGAAAGATCTGAAGAACAGTCCCTTCAGCAACCAGCACCAATAGCAGCAATAAATGAGTAGTGAGCAGCCAGCCCAGAGAAGTGAAATGCTTGACAGCTCAGCAGCCAAAATATCACTGCATAAGGGAAAGAGCAGCTTTTACACTGGCTATGCCCAAAATCCAAAAGTGGATTTGGTGGAAACTCTTGAAAAGGAGGAAAGGATTCCCCAAATTAGGAAATATTCTTGAGGGAGGGGCTTAGGGAGGAGTGTTTTATTATGACTTTAAGTATGAGCCCACTCTTCCTAAGGACTAAATGTGGGTGTAGAGGGGGGAAATGGGCCTGGTTTGGTGGACAGTTTATGTTCTCTCACTGGATCTAGCATTCTTGTCTGCAAAATAAAGTCATTAGATGAGATGATCTCTAAGGTTTCTTCTAAGTCTATGCAAAATTACAACTAGGGAGTAATGGAAAAATAATGATAGCTCACATTACATATAGTACATTTTCCCCACAAGGTAGGTAGTGTAAATACTATTACCCCCATTTTGCAGATGAGGACCCAGGACTTAAAAAGATTAAGTAATTAGTTCATGATTATAAATAGTAAAGCTGTAATTTGAATCCATGTCTTCTGACTCTAAGTCTATCATGCCATCCTAAATAATTATAAAGTGGCTATTTATAAGTGTAGGACAGTGCCTGGCACACAGGTAGACAGGGACTTGTTTCCTCCCCCTTTTTTTTTGCCTTTCTTCCTCAGTACATAGTGCTTTTCAAAAAGTAAGTATGAAACAAATGTTTGCTGATTCTGTATGTGAATGTTTGCTGTATAGTACACACAAGCACATATAAAAATATAATTTAACTCAGAGATTCCTACCAATTCTTCGGGTGGGAAGGAATCTCCTCCAGGCTTCAATAACTGAAAATAAATAGCTGTATGCTATGCTACTCAAAAATCTCAAGAGAAGGCAATTCTGCAGAGCTGAAGAGATAAATAACTGTGCTAAGAACAGTACCACTAAAATTAAAGAAAACATTTTGAATGCATGACTAATAATGTTTCTCTGCAAAGTTAAGCTGGGGGGAAATCACAATCACCAAACACCTCTCAGAATACATTTAGAACAGGCAGACACACATTTACTGTAAGATTCTTCTATCAGATCCAGCTCAAGCTCATTTCAGATACATCACAAGGGAGAGTTCCCTCTCCCTTAGCCCATTTACTCTTGTGGACAAATTTAAGTGAAAATGAATTTTCCAGATTTCATCTACTTTTAGAAAAGAGGACATAGTAAGAAAACTTGCATGTTATCATTTTAGAAAAAAGTGTGGATAAATAACCTCAGAGGAAAAGGCATTCATCTAAAGCCAGATGTTTCTAGTAACTTGTTTCCTTTTTCTGTCCATCAAAACTACTGACAAGTCCAACATAAGAAGATATAAATGCATACATTTTAACATGCTAGCTAATGAATGGCTGTACACGCTCTGCAAAAAGAGGCTCTGAGCACCAATCTTGAAAGTCTCAAGCTGAATCCTGAGAACACCACTGATGCAGTGTCTTGAACTTAGTCATTTCCCCTCAGTTGGCCTCAGTTTTTCATCTGACCAGACATGCTTGTCTAAGGTCCTTCCAATTCTCAGAGGTTGGAATCCAGTCATTCAAGTGAATAGCAAACACTAACACTTCTATTTGCTGACACAATGTTGCAATGGTTCAGCTTCCAACATTGATACTTGAAAGAAGAAATTTCCTTCAAAGATCCCAAGTAAGAAAATTAGCTAAAAGATCTGGAAACTCTAAAACATAGAATCAGATTCAGAGCTGGAAGGGACTTTTTCGATCCTGTAATGCAGTGTTATTATTTAAGAAATAAAAAAACTGAGATCAAGAGACATGAATTGTCCAAGTTAGCACATATAACTTAGAAATAAAACTAGGATTTAAACCTAGGTTCTCAGATTCCAAATCTAACACACTGAACTAAGGGACCTGAATTCAAGAATACCCAATGCCTTGACAGAGAGTCAAGAAATAAGAATTTCTACAAAATCAAGTTCTTGTTTCTTTTATTAAGACACCAGTGGTAAAAGGTAAGATTTAAACCCTGGCAAAAGGAACATCTAGTGGCTAAGTGGTTTGAGAGCCAGGCCTAGAGACCAGAGGTCCTAGTTTCAAATTTTGACCTCAGATACTTCCTAGCTGTGTGACTCTGGGCAAGTTACTTAACCCCCATTGCCTAGTCCTTACCACTCTTCTACCTTAGATCAAATACAATGTGTTAAGCCTAAGATAGAGGGTAAGGGTTTTTAAAAGCAAATGAAAATAAAAATAAAAATAAACCCTGGCAAAGCATCATGAATCTTGAACAATGGCCCAATGGTTTGGATCACTGTAGAGTGAAGAGGTCAAAAACAACAACATCAAACTCAACTCTCTTTTCATTTATATTTCATCTCCAGCAGAATTTGAAAATGATTTAGCATGAATCATACATATAATCACCACTATAACTTTATTATATGAGAGATCTGGAAAGAGTACAGAAGAGAATCAGAAGATGTGGATAAAAAGGCTAGTTCCCCCATTTACTGTCTGTACATTCTTGGGTAAACAACTCTTAGAGTCAGTTTCTACTTCTATAAAGTTGAAGGGCTTAGCCTGCCTGATATTTAAGGTCTTGGAATTTCCAGCTTTGACATTCTATGAGCTATGATCTTTAAGGGGGCTAGTTTTGCTTTTTAATATCTCTACCACATGATAATCACTCCTGCCATGTGACATTTGATTAGGACCAGGTTTTCTCACTTCCTTTTAAGGGACTGCAATAACCAAGTATATTTGGCAAAACATAGTAGCATAATGTATATGTATATAATAGTATATATTGTGTAAAGTATAATAGCAAATAGATAATGGTGGCCAATGGACAGGATTTGGACAGATACTCTTCTGGCTTCTATCGGCAGAGTGAGAGACCTAGCAGTGTTTTCCTGGGATTCAGGCCTAGGTTCTTGTTCCAGAATCATTATAAATATGACAAGAAGCTACCTGCCCTGTACTCCCACATTTCCTCCAAGTTGCAAGTGGGAACTCCTTCAAAAACATTTGTAAAGTGAAGTAATGGGAACTTCATTCAAAATTTGTATGGGGAACTCCTTGAAAAATATTAGCTCAGAGTGTGGCACAGAGAAGGTACTTAATAAATGTTTATTCCCTTCCAAGGTATGTTGCCTCAAGATATCTTCAATTGAAAAAAAGGCCCCGTAATTAGTCATTTTGATTTTGGCCCTTCCAGGTCACAGGCTAGATTCACCTCTATGGTCAGTGACTAAGTATCCTGTGCTCAACTCTGACTTCCCTTGGGAAAGAAAACTGCCTCCACGCAAGCGCAAAACCCAGTCAGGGGCCAGGTCCTTGCCCTCGGCTTGCCCCTGGGGCACCCACAATGCCAGGGCCTGCCAGGCCTTTAATACTGCCTAGGACCAATGCTTGGCCTCTAACTCAGCTCAGCAGTGGTATCTGAGGAAGGCGGGCCCAGCGTCTTTTCCTTCCCACGGTTCTGGGTGGGTGAAAGGCCCTGGCGCATGGCTGCCGAGGAGCCCCACGAGGAGGAGGCCTGGGCACCCACCCAGCCACCATTCTGCCGCTGGCGAGCGAGATCGAGCGGCCTCTCTACTCCCTTTCTCCCTCCAGCGCCAGAGGCGGTGGCGGCAGCGGCAGCACAGCAGCCTCCGCCGCCGCCACGGGTCTAGACTCCTGGTCAGGCCCCTTCCTCTCGCTGCTGGGGGTAGAGGGGGGTTGGAAGAAGCTGGAGCATCCCAAGGGGCGGGGCCGACCCGAATTGCGGCAGAGCCCGGCAGCCCCTCTCGGATCCTCGAGACGCCATGTGCAACCCGCTTAATCCAGCCAACCTGGAGGACTCCTCTCTGGCCCCTCGGGCCCAGCCTTCCCTCCCTGGCCCGGGGGGAACTGTCACCGCAGTCCAGGTCGGCTAAGAAGCACCTGCCCCGGAGCCGCAGGGAGAGAGCACGCGCCGGCTTCCTGCAGCTGAGACTGCGGCCCGGGCCTGCCCCGAACCGACCCTATGGCCTCGCGCACCCCCTTCGCCCCTCTTGGCTGCAGGTCGAACTGCTGCCCCTGCTCGCGGCCCCCAGCGCCAGCTCCAGCCTGCACTCGCTCTCGCTCCCTCCTTCTCCACCTCGGCCCCTGGGGAGGGGATAGGATGGCTGCGAGGAGAGGACGGCTTTTACTGGCTCACTCACCAGCGGTAGCAGCCCTCTGAGGCCTCCAGTGTGAAGTTGATGCGGGTGCCCCGCGTGAAGGGTAGCAGCACTTTGGGTATGTTGAGCTTGGAGGAGGCAGCGCGGTCCCCGGCCAGCGCCGCCAGCAGCAGCAGTAGCAGCAGCAGCGGCGGCGATAGATGCCAGCCCCTTGGCGGCCCTTGGGCCCGAGCTGCCATCATCCCTCCTCCCTTCCTCCCCACCCGGCGCCCGGCTTGCTAGCTCACTAGCTAGCTCGTAATCTCTAGCGGGCTGGCTGGCGCCCTCCCAGCCCTCCCCAGAGCGCCCTACAGCCCAGCCTGAGGACCGCACTGTAGCTGCCCGGGCAGCAGGTGATAAGGCGTGGAGGGGGAGGGGCGTGGGAGATCCCTCCAGATCTAAATGCAACTTCCTGGGCCGTTGGCTGGGCCGGGGTGGAGAGGGCGGGGAGGGGGACTCAGGCGCGGGTTTCTGCCGGGTAGGCGGGCCGAACGGGGTCCCGGACGACCGACCCCGGCAAGGCTAGCGAGGCTGCGCGGGAGGCCCACCCCAAGTCGCAGGCCTGGCCAGCCTTGTTTGTGCAAACTGGAAATCGCGGGAAACGTGGAGGAAGTCCCGAGCGATTCAAAGTTGCCGGGGGAGGGGGAGGTATTCGCCACAGAATCCCAGCCGCAGCCTGTTCGTCCCCTCCTCCTCCCTCCTCACCCCGGCTAATGCGCCACCTGCGGACGCAGCAGCTAGAGCAGCCTAGGGGTGCGCTGAGTTGCTCGCTCAAAAACCTACCGCGGAGGGTGCTCTGGGACTGTACGGAGGAAGGAGAGAGCAGAAAGAAAGGGGAGACACTCTCTGCCCCTTGGGGTTCACGGGGACCCTTAAGAGGCTTACGACTGAGCCGCGGCAGCCTCACCTCCCCTCGAGCATTTGTCCTCGACGAGAGCTGAAGCCCGGGTTGGCTCCGGAAGAGAACTTGAGTCTGGTTGAATGGGAATGGGAATGGAGACGAGAGTCTTGGCATATATTACCCGGGAAGGTAATAGGCAGGTAGAAATTGAGACTCAGGCTATATTGCTCCCATGCGGGAAAATACCTGGTGCTCTCTCCCGTTTTTGAGGGGCACTGATGTCAAATGAGGTTGGGAGGTAGACGTAAGCAACTTATTAAGTCTGCAAATTGAGTTGTGTCCAGTAGAGAAAGGTTTCATTATATTTGCTAAGCCCTGGGATGAGAAGCTCTCTGAACTCAGAGCCTCCATGAGAAAATGAGTTCCAGCTGCCCTTGGGACTTAAAGTAGTGGGGCATTCAAGATTCCACCATAAACGTTTTGCATTGGGTTGTATAGAACTGATGACCCATCCTGTCCTCCCATTGCTTTTCAAATGTGGCCCAACCAATATAGGCTTAAAAAACGTGTCTTTTTTAAAGCTTCCTTTAACTAACCACTAGCTTCTCTGATGGTGGAAAGCCAGAGGAGATGAGATTCCAAGGCACCAGATAGATGACTGGGGAAAGAATCTCAGTGGACTAAATATTCTCCTAAGGTCCCATCCAGCTATAACATAAATGAAATAGAAAACTGAGCAGGCTCAATCTCCAAGGAAGGCTGCGTGGTTCTGACATTTTCTCAGACACTTCTGGCCCCAGCTCTAACTACCCCCACATTCTGGGCATAAACCAAAGTATTGCAGCTCTTGAAGCATATGAGTTCCAGAAAGTTCCAAATAGTAAGCCAGTGAGATTGGGCCCTCTCTGCCCCCTTCTCTCTGGCTGCAGAGGCAGTACCAAAAGTTCCAAATAGTGAATTGTTACTTGAATTTTTAAAAGTATACTAGTAGAGGGGCAGCTGGGTAGCTCAGTGGATTGAGAGTCAGGCCTAGAAACAGGAGGTCCTAGGTTCAAAGCCGGCCTCAGACATTTCCCAGCTGTGTGACCCTGAGAAAGTCACTTGACCCCCATTGCCCACCCTTACCACTCTTCCACCAAGGAGCCAACACAGAAGTTAAGGGTTTAAAAAAAAAAGTATACAGAGTGCTGAAGTGGGAGAGAGGGAGGAGAACAAGGGTTAAAAGAGGGTAGGAAGAGGTAGAAATTGTTGCCTTAATCCTATTGGGTAGTCTCCTAATAAAAATGACCCCTCAGAAACCCCAGTGCAAACTACTTTATAAATCCTAATCATGATGGATGACCTAGTTTAATCAAAGCAATCTCAGATTTTTATCAGAGTTGAGACATGCAACTTTGCAATTGGAATTTCCCCTGTGTTTATACTTTTTCTCTAATATTATATCATTATACTTATAGTATTTATCCTCCAAACTGCACAGATAGATGCTATTTGATTCATCCAATTAGCCTGGCTGTTATGAGCCATTTAATAGCTTTAATCCATATATTTAACTGACTTTTTTCCCTGGTAAATATTTTATCAGGGCTAATTCTGTGGAGTCCTACAAAAGCAGTAAAATAGTTTCTGCACTTACCATTGGCTCCCATTTCAAAAAAACCTTTCATTTCTTCAGATACTGAGTCAGCACCCTTCTTCCTGCTAAGGAAAGAAAAGGGAGGACCATATGAATAAAATACAGTTCAATAGCACACACATAATCAGTTGGAGAAGTTGAAAATACTGCTATGTGTACCAAAAAAAAAAAAAAAAAGGCACAATGTAACCAAAATTCTATTTGTTGGCACAAAAATTTCCCAACCTTTCCTTCCAAAGTATATGCCTATAGCCTTTGCTTTGTCCCCCAATGGACCTGGCATTATTATATTAAGCAAATAATCTTGCCTACAACCAAGGGCTATCCTTAGAGAGTAGTTTACCCTGAAGTGGATAAAGGCCTCTGAGTGAAAACATCTCCCCCATTGCCTGTTGTCATTAAAAATTCATTGATTTGGGTTTCTAAGATTTTATAATCTTCACAACCCCCCACAATTAAAATATAAATATTAAAGCCTTAGGATATGATTCTTAATACCTTAGTGAATATTAAATGGGATATAAGAGATCCTTCACTTTATATCCTTTGTTAGTTTTGTATGTGTAATATGTGTATTCAATCATGACAGTGGGGAATATGAAAATATATATTGCATGAAAGTAGTGATATAACGTATATTGGACTATTTTCTGCCTTGGGGAGGGAGGAAGAGAAACTGAATTGCAAAATGTCAGAAAACACTTGTCAAAAATCGTTTCTACGAGTAATTGAAGAATTAAATTAAATAATAAAAAAAGAGGATAGAGCCATGAGAGGGATCAGAAAGGGTTTGTACGGATGGCTTAGAGGAGTAGAAAAAAACTATCAACTCCTAGTCAGGCGAGAAAGGGATGGCATTAAACCAAAATCAAGTAACCTGGGCTCCAGGCTCCAAACCTGCTATGTAGGTAAAATAAATTTGCCCTGGTTCTCAGTTTCCTCATCTGTAAAATAATTGTTTATTCATAGTGCTTTATGTTAGGGGAAAAAGCACCTTATAATTATCCTATTATATAGGTGTTAGGAATAGAATTATGCCCATTTTTCAGATAAGGAAACCAAGGCTTAATGAAAGGAAATAATTTATCCAAAGAATAAGTGGTAGTGCCAGAATTTGAAGCCAGATCTTCTGATTCAATCTACTACCTCACTTTACTGCTAAAAAAATGTAGGTAGAAGTAGCTGAATATACTGGAAAGAACACTTTGAGTTCAAATTCTATTGCTACTAGTTACAGAGCCAGAGGCTAGTTATTTTACCCTCAATCTCAGTGTCCTTATCTATAAATGAAGGATTCAAAATAGACTCAATTGAAATCAACCATAATGTTTGACTTATACCTACAATACAGGGCACTGAGGGGAGTGGGGGACTCAAAGGTGGAAAACAAAGTCATTGACCTCTGGGAACTGAGCCATGAAGAGAGAAAAAGATTTCAAGAAGCAGAATTGTAGAGAAAATGTGTTCTAGATATGGGGGGCAGTGGGGAGGGCAGCTCATAAAAATTCATGGAAGCCAAGATATAAAGGAACAGCAAGTAGTCCCATTTGCCTGGAACTGCGTGAAGAAGAATAGATTGAAATAAGGCTAGAAAAGTAGATTGGAACCAATTTGTGGCAAGCCTTCAATGCTAAGCTAAGGAATTGGTATTTTATCCTGAAGGTAAATGGTGAGTTTCTAAAAGTTTCTGATCAGTGGAATGACACGTTCAGATCTTTGCACTAAGAATATTTAGGCCACTGTATGAGAAAGCTATTCCAATAGAAAGAGGTCAAGAGAACCTGAATGAGAGTGGTAGATGTGGAAATTGAGAGGAAAAGATAGAGAAGAAAAGTATTGACAAATTCACAGCTACTACCTTCTCTGTGACTTTAAAGTGCCCTTTTACCTCTGAGATTTTCTTGTTCTGTTCACAATTTTGATTCAGCAATCCTGCTCAGCATCTCTCCTCTAAAATACACATTCCCCTTATTATAGCATATCATCAAGATCCCCCTTCCATCACTATGTCCTTCAATGCTGTCTCACATGAAAAGATGGCCTTTTTACCAAGGCCAACATAAGCATTTTCTTTAACAGATTGTCTCCTGTGTCATTCTTACTCTCTCACTAATAAACTTCAAACTCTTCCTAACTACTGGGTTGCTCTTCTTCCTAGAAAAACATTAATGCCTCCTTCATCCTCACTTGATTCATCCATCCCTGCTAACTGTTGTCCCTTATCTTCCCTTTTATGGCTCAATTCCTTAAGAAGGCTATCTGTAGTTGATGCTTCCTCATCTTTTCTTCTCACCCTATTTATTCTTAATCTTCTGGAATTTGGCTTCTGACCTCATCATGTAACGGAAATTTCTCTCTCCAGAGTTACCAATAAATTTCTTAATAACAAAATTGCCTTTTCTTAGTTATAGCCCTTTCTGATCACTCTGTAGTCTTTGAGGCTGTCAGTCACCCTTTTCTTCTTTCTATTCTCTTCTCTATCTAGACTTTTATGACACTACTCTCCCTTGGTTCTCTTCCTATCTGTCAGATTGCTCCTTCTCAGTATCCTTTATTGCATCTTCATCCAGGTCATGTCCACTAAACACGAGTATCCCGCAATGTTCTCTCAGACTATCTTCCCTTCTCCCTTAATATAATTTGGCTTGGTGATCAGCTAGTGAATTCAAGTGTCATCTCATTACTAATGATTCCCAGATCTCCTTATCCAACCCTAAATTCTAGTCTCTCATATCCCTCTGTCTATTGTACATCTTTAACTAGATGTTTCTTTTGTTATTTAAACAACATATCTAAACCTGAACTCCTCTCCCTGCCCCCCACAGTCAAGAGTGCCACCATTCATGTTTCAGTTTCATATGTAGATAGAATCCTCAATTATTCACTCTTTCTGTCTTATCCAATCAAGTCAAATCCTGTCAATTCTACCTTTTTAACATTTCTCATTTAGATCTTCTTTTCTTATACTGCTACCATTATGGTACAGGCCTTTATCATCTCACACATGAACTATTGAAATATGCTTCTGGTTAGCCTCCCTTACTCAAGTCACTACCTCTCTATCCTCTTCCACTCAATGAAGGGTATTAGATTGCCCTTCCTATAGCATAGGTCTGACCATCTCATTCCATTACTCAATAAATTCAAGTGGCTCCCTATTACCTCCAGAATCAAATCTAAAAGTCTGTTTGGCATTCAAAGCCCTTTATAACCTAACATCTTAGCCCCTTCTTGCCTTCCCATTCTCTTTATACCTTACTTCCACTGCCCTCACATTCTCTGTGATTCAGTGACAATGGCCTCTTTACTTTTTCTTTGGCTATCCTCTATGCCTAGAAAATTCTCCTTAAATATCTCTTGGTCTCTCTGGCTTCCTACAAATCCCAACTAAAATTCTAACTTCTACAAAACGACTTTCCCCATCTCCGTAAGGCTAATTTCTTCTCTCTGTTGATAATCTCCAAGTTATCCTGTTATTAGATGAGAAGGATCAGTTGTGGTAGCCAGGACCTTGAGCCAACAGTGTTCTTAACATTTCCAGAATCCCAGGACATAAGGTAACATTGACTTCAAAGTATCTATTTAAAAGTTATTGAGAAGCTAAGCACCTGAATCAATGCTACTTTTCCTAGGTGTATAATGGATGAAATTTTGGCTTCAGTGTTATAGTTGGAAACAGGACTGTGGAAGATGGAGGGGGAACAATGTTGCTTTTCTCATTTGAAGGGCTTTCATTTTAGTTCATAGCTAACATGAGAAAAAAGATTTGAGTATATCCTCCTCAGCCCCTAATGTCCTTGCTACCATTTTTCCCCCACTTCTTTCTTCTAAATATTAGGGTTAGTGACAAGAACAATGGAGAATGGGTAGCATTGAAAGGAAATAAGGAAGGAGATCAGCCCAATCCCTGTAGCCCAAATCCCTTCATTTCAAGTCTTATTCATGAGTTTGACGGTAGCTTATCTCTGCCCCCTACTCACTGCCCACCCTGCTCGAGAGTGTAGTAATAGGAGTGAGGAGAATTGGAAAGACCAGGCAGACAAATTCTAATTTGAGAATCAAAGTTTGGGTAGTAAATAGCAGAACCAAGATTCAAGCGTGGGTTTTTTTTTCTCCTAAGCAAGTGCCAAAATTGCTTAAGTATATAATAAATTCAGTTTAATTCAACACATTTATTCTGTACTTACTATATGCAAAGCAAGTCAATAAATAATTATTAAATACCTACTTTGTGTTAGATAATCTCACTAAGCTTTATGAATAAGACAGTGAAATAATTCATGGCCTCTGCAGTCAGGAGCTCATAGTTTAGTAACAGTATGAGACATACATGCAAATAACTATTTTATAGCTTGGAAAATGAGTGTGTAATATGGGGTCAAAAAATGGCCCAAGAAATTCAAACTGGAGAAATCAGAAAAATCTAATGGAAAGACAGAGTAAGCTTACCTGAGGATGAATCATGATTCTGACATTTACTAGTTGTGTAAACAAGAAAACAATCTGTCTACTTCTTTAAGCCTCAGTTTCCTTAACTTAAATATGTGAGTTGATAATACTTATTCTGCCTATGTTTGGGTGGTTATGAAGATTAAGTGAGATAATGCATATAAAATGCTTTATAAATCTTAAACTCTCAGTTGCTCTAATCACCATCATGGATGCTCTCTTCCTCTTCATGATTACTTCCCTTTCATCTCTTTTTGAAGGAGTTCAGATAGAAACAACCCTGGGACAAGTTGAAGTCCAGCTATTATTCTTTTATCCTTAATGTTCCATAAACTATCACACAGGTAGATTGCTTTTTTAAATTGAATAAAATTATTGAAATGTAAATGCATTTTCTGCAGGTTCTCCGATAGCATCCTCCATGCCCATCAATTAGGAAATGACTGAACAAGTTGTGGTATATGATTGTGATGAATTACTATTGTGCTGGTAGAAATGACAAAAGGGATCATTTCAGAAAAACTTGTGAAGACTAATAGGAGCTGATGCAGAGTGAAGTGAGCAGAACTAAAAGAATACTGTTATTTAACATTATCAGGATAATAAACTGTGAAAGACTTAGCTACTCTGATCAATATAGTGATCAAAACAATTCCAAAGGATTCATGATGAAAAAATACCATCTATCTCCCAGAGAGAGAACCGATGGACTGAGTACAGATTGAAGCCTTTTTTAACTTTATTTTTCTTGCTCTTTATTTTATAACAAGGCTAACATCGAAATGTGTTTTACATGATGTCATACATATAATAGGTATCATATTTCTTGCCTTCTCAATGGGTAGGGGACAGGTGGAGGGAGAGAAGAAGAGAATTTGGAACTGAAAATACAAAGAAAAAAGGTGAAGAAACAAACACATCCTCTATACAACTTAGTAGTATAGAACAACAGTAGAGAACCTTATGGTATTCCCACATGGTTTTGATTTCTTCCACTATTTCTGTGTTTGGAAAACTTTTTATTATGTAGTTTGGAGATCATGAATTCTTGGCAAGGTAATATCTATTAAAGAAAACAATTATTTAAAATCATATTGACATAAAATTTAAGAAAATTTTGAAAGGTTTTTAAAATAATTTGTTTATTAAAAATTGTATCACCTTGTAAAAAATAAAAAGAAAATGAGTATTAAAATTGTATTGATGTAAACTTTAAAAAACTTTTAATCTATTAAAATGAGATTCTTACACTTTTATAGGTCAATGTCATTATAACTAGGACATATTGAGTCTTGAGTTGTTGTGGAACATGGAAAGTCTTCTCTTTAGCATTTCAAGATGATCTCTTTTTGCTTTTCCATTCTACTTTCCCTTTGCTCCTCTCCACACAATCTGTGGTCTCAGTGCACTGGCCTACCTACTACTCCTTCTCCCATGAAACTCCATCACTGGTTTCCATGCTTTCCATTGGCTATCCCTTGTTCCTGGCATACTCTCTCTCCTCACCACTGTCTCTTAGTTTTCCTTGGCTTCTTTCAAGATTCAGCTCAAATCCTACCTTTTGCAGGATGCCTTTTTGGGTCCTCCCAGCATTTAGTGCTTTCTCCTTTCAGATTATTTCTCCTCTACTTTGTATATATCTTATACCCACCTAGTCATTTATACATTGTCTTTCCCATTAGAATATACATTCCTTGAGAGCAGGGACAATTTTTATTATCCTTGTTTGTAACCCTAGAACTTAGTACAATTCCAGGCACATAGTATGTATTTAATAAATATATGTTCACTAATTGACATAGGTTAGAGATAAGGAAATGCTATGTAGAAAGGTGGAATTATGGGCGCTTGTCTCATATAACCTTGGGGTTATCTTGGGCTGGATGCCTGGCTTTGTTATTAACTACCTTTGTGATATACTTTTGGCGTCTCAGTTTCTTTATCTTTAAAATGGAGGGAGTTAGATAAGAGCCAGTATTAACTTGTTTTATTTTTTTAATGCTTCAACAACTATAATTCCGCATAATTGGTTTCCTATGTAGCCCTACATATTTTTATTTTATGCATTAAAAACATTATTATAAGAAAGCATCTGTAGACTTCAAAAGACTGCAGAAGGAAGCCATAACTTAGAAAACATTAAGAACTGCTAGACTCGAGTATCTGTCTTTCACCTCTAAGTAATAGAATTCTTTACTTTCTACCTTTGGCTCTGACTCATTGGACCAGTATTAAATGTAGTTTATTTTGCACTTTTCCCCCAATATGTGGCCCTGTCTAAACTGTTAGACTACTGATTAGATCTATTATTAAGAGGAGCAAGTAATTTATAAACCTTGAATAAAAGAAAAGCTCTTGAATATTTCAATTTATTTGGTTTAGTTTTGTTACTTGTTGTGGTGGTAATGGCATGTGTTTATTTTGTCTTGTTTTCTTTTTTAACCTTTGCACTGGCTCCTAACAAAAGCTTTTTTTTTTTACTCTTACTTTCTGTCTTAGAATGTATACTAAGTATCTGTTCCAAGATAGAAGAGGAGTAAGGGCTAGGCAATTGGAGTTAAGTGACTTGCCCAGGGTATACATCTAGGAAGTGTCTGAGGCTATAGTTGAACAAAGGACCTTCCATCTTCAGGCCTTGCACACTATTCATTGAGCCACCTAGCTGCCTCCCCCAACAAAAACGTTTAATTTTGAATTCAAGTTCATAAAATTCTCTGTGAGCCTCAGCTTTGATCTGAGATCGATTGGGTGATTCTGAATCTACCTCTACTTGTTTAATGTAATTGACTCAGCTGAAGAGAATAAAGTAGGGAAAAGAAGAGCATCATTGAGGTATGAAATACTTAAATTAGATCATGATTCTAACTCTTAATAACTATTCAACCATGGGTAATTCACTTAACCTCTCAGTGTCCCAGCTTGCTAAGACTACCATATACAGATGGACTGCTCATCCATGTCAGTAAAAAGGCACTTCCACTAAAGAAGTTCATTATATCAATAAAAATTTCAGGCCTAAATATAATTAAAACAATAACTTTAATAT
This sequence comes from Gracilinanus agilis, assembly GCF_016433145.1. Lineage (NCBI taxonomy): Eukaryota > Metazoa > Chordata > Mammalia > Didelphimorphia > Didelphidae > Gracilinanus > Gracilinanus agilis. The sequence goes on from NC_058130.1 coordinate 66,275,808, forward strand.
CAATTCCCAATGCCGTTCTTCCTCAGCTGGGATAAATAACTTAACTCAATTGAAGCATATTCAGAATCAGCCCATTCTTGATTAAAACTGAGACATACACAAAATTTCTTAGTTGTGAGTTGAGCCTTAACCATAATAATGTATTTTTCATCTTTCAGTAATAGAACTAAATATGAATTCCAAGTTAACAAAGAAGTTGTGCCACAACATTTTTTCATCACTTGATGTGTGTATATAGGTAACATGAAATTCTATGGCCTCATTTACAGCTGTACTAAATCCTTTCTCCATTTCATGAAATCTTTCTGCATTGATATCATATACTTCATAAAGAAGAGTGACAGGAACAGTGGCTCTTACTTAGAGGATCCTGCCTCTGACACCAGCTGCATAAGAGTGAGCCAGTTCTAACTTTCTGGGCTTCATCTTGTAAGAGGGGAGACTAGATATTTAAGGTTTGGTCACCAGAAATTGATTAACTCGATTTCAAAATAAAATAGACCCAAGTCAGGATGACTTTTATGGTGCTTTATTTACAATTAGGAAGGTTGAATGAAGGTAGGGAAATTGAGAGAGAGAAACTCTGGCCCAGACCAGAGGCCCAAACCAGATAGGAATTTAGAGGCCCCAGCAGAGGGGCACAGAAGTTAATTAAACAAGGCTTCTAGCCACAAGGCCTCCTCCAAGAAGAGAGGCCTCCCTAAGGCTAGAGCTCCAGAAAGAGAGTCAGCCTAACTTACCCACATAACAATTCAAGGGGAAGCAGTCTGAGGTCTCACCAGAGATCCTTCCATACCAAGTTCAAAACAGCAGCTCCCTCCACAGGAAGTTACCATCATATTTAAAAGATAGCATCTTTCGTCACTTCCTGCATCCATCTCCAATTTCAAGTGGACAAATGGCAGGCTCAACATTGTTTTGGACTGCCCAAAGGGCAGTCCTTTGTTTTTGATTTGTCACTTACTATCACATGTAGGTCACAGACTTCCCCCTCCCCACTTAATTCTAAGTTGGGTGGGGTGACATTATTTCTGGTGGCTAGAGTCTACACAAATGAATGAGGGTGAGCTAATTCCATTCACACAATCTGTTTCCACATCTGTAAAATTAGGGATTTGGGTTAACTGACCTCTGAGGTCACTTCCAACATTGGAATTATGATACTATGATAAGTGGAAAATATTTAATGTATTCCAAGAAAAGATAGAGAAGGCTTCCAGAATGAATCCAGGTAGATCAACAAGGCTCATCAGCTGATTGAGAGTCAGGTCTAGAGATGGGAGGTCCTGGGCTCAAATCTGGTCTCAGACACTTCCAAACTGTGTGACCCTGGGCAAGTCACTTAATCCCAATTGTCTAGTCCTTTGTGTTGGTAAGGGTTTGTTTTTTTTTTTTAAGAAAAGAACTAATCTAAGAATCAAATTTACCAGTGGATAAAGGAGATAAAATATTCTTTCAAGCAAAACATATCACACATAAAACTGTCAAGGAAGAAAAGCTATGACTGTTTATGTCATGAGATTTATTGGAATCTTCAAACCAAAGTTCAATAGAAAAATATGTTTGAAGAAATTTATGCCTAAATAATACCAGTCTTACAATACCCTATAAAATGGACCATAACAGAAATGGAAAATATCCTAACAGTCTCTTATGAATGGGAAAGAAAGAAAAGACATTCCTTCTCCCTGTTTTCATGTATATGTTTCCTAACAAATCAGATTACCATTTCTGAAATCAATAATTTATAAATTCTTAGCATGAGATAATTTTACTATGCATGTCTTAAGGATTCAGGATCTTGCATTTAAAAAAAAAACCTGTCTTTCAGACTGATAGGCATACTGACCTCAAAGGTCTAGTGTAACAATCAACTGTTACAATGTATTTGAGCATGATTTGAAAACTATAAAGCATCCCCAAAACAAAAAAAAATATCCTAACAAAAAAATCCCATACAATATTAATAAAATACAGAACCCATCATTCTAAGGCAGCTAGGGAAAGACAAACACATCCTTGCCAAAAAAAGAGAAGGAAGAAGATTGATAGACATTTCCAGAGCACATAGTAAACACATTAAAAACTTCTAAAAACACTATTGAAACAAGTCGCTCATCAAACAAACAGGCTGACAACAGGTACACATCACTAGATTTGTTGAATGTAACCAAAAGAGGTTGAATTCTGCACAGAATCTGTGAAATGGCTAAGATACAAAACAGGAATCAAAAGGCACTCTAAGGGCAATGTCTTTGTGAACTCAGCCAGCAATATGTCATCAAAAACTTGTAGAATAAACAGCTGAGTCATACAAATTGGTTTATAGAAATTTAGGATCAAGTAATTGTCGGTGGAAATTATATATGGGCTAATCTTGGGCATCCCAAGTTAACTGATCAATGCAGATCATGCAAATAACTGGTAGAAACTGTTCAATACATCACATAGGTTGCAAAAATTTAGTGATTAAATACCCACTCAATACCTAGCAAGAGAGTCATCTAATGACTAAAATGATACATCAAAAGTTTGCTATCTTTTTTAAAAAAAACATTTATTAATATTCGTTTCCAACATGGTCACATGATTCATGCTCCCACTTTCCCCTTCACCCCCCGCACCCCACCCACCCATGGCCGACGCACATCTCCACTGGTTTTATCATGTGTCATTGATCAAAACCTATTTCCAAATTGTTAATAAAAGTTTGCTATCTTTTAATAAACTAATTGATACAAGCTGCTAGATGGTACAATGGATAGAACTCTGGACCTGCAGTAAGGAAGACTCCAATTCAAATGGAACCTCAAGACACTAACTGTGAGCCTGGGCAAGTCATTTCACTTCGATGTACCTCAATTTCCTCATCTGTAAAATGGGAATAATAATAGCACCTAAGAACCAGGAAAACCGTACATAGTATCAGTAATATTCTGGTAAGATCAAATGTGAGAAACTTAGCTACTATCAGCAATACAATGATACAAAACAATTCTGAGAGAATTATGAAAAAGAATACTTTCCATCTCCAGAGAAAGAACTGTTGGAGTAGGAATGCAGATGAAAGCATATGATTTATCGCTTCTTTATTTGGGCATATGTTTTGGGGTTTTAGTTTTATAAGATTATTCCCTTGCAAAAATGAATAATATGGAAATATGTTTTGCAAGCTAATACATGTATAACCCATATTGAATTGCTTGTCAGCTCCAGGTGGGGGAAGGGAAGAAGAGAGGGAGACAGAAGAGAGGGAGACAATCTGGAAACTTATTAAATTTTTTTAATTGGAAAAAAATAATAGCATTTAGTTCCCAGTGATGTTAGGATAAAGTTAGTTAACATTTGTTTGTTTTTTTTAATTTTAATTTTTTTGCAGATGGCAGCATATTTTCTTTCTTTCTTTTTAAATATTTTTCCGTGGTTACATGATTCATTTTCTCTCTCTCCCTTCTTCCCTTCCCCTTCCAAGAGCTGACAAGCAATTCCACTGAGTTATACATGTATTATCACTTGATACCCGTTTTCCATATTATTCATTTTTGTAACCGACCCATCTTTTAAAACTAAAAATCCAAATCATATACCAATACAAAAAAAGTGATATATCATATGTTTTTATTCTGCGTTTCTATTCCCACAGTTCTTTCTCTAGATGTGGATCACATTCTTTCTCATATGTCCCTCGGGATTGTTCTGGATCATCATATTGCTAGTTCAATTACATTTGATTGTTCCACAATGTTTCAGTTTCTGTGTACAATGTTCTCTTGGTTCTGTTCATTTCACTCCTCATCAAGTTCATGGAAGTCTTTCTAGTTCATATAGAAATCAAGCAATTTATCATTTCTTAAAGCCCAGTAGTTCACCATCATATACTACAATTTGTTCAGCCATTTCCCAATCTAGGGACACCAAGCCATTTTCCAAAAAGTAGTTAACATTTGTAAGGCACTCTGACAATCTTAAAGCACTACATAAATGCTATCATTATGAGAGATGACCATGCTAAAAATGCAGACCTCAAAATAGCCTAAAGAATTCAACCAATAAAACATACAACCAGCAGACTATTATCAGTGACTGAAATGTAATGTCACACTTTAAAATGTTTTTATTATTGTCTTTTGTTTTGATGTCAATTGACATTTTCCAATATAGCCTTTTTATCTATCTCAAAGAGAATCACTATCCTTTATCATATAATTTGATATCTAGGAGTGTTTTTGTCCCTCCATTTTGTTATGGTCAAACTAAAGCTGCAATGGATAAAACTATTTTGTAGGCAGTGGATAGAAGGCCAGAAGCAGTTTGGTACACCAACAACAAAAATTTATTATCAGGAGAGTAGGGATAGGAAACAGAAGTTAGGAAATAGGATATGAAATCACTTAATCCTTATACTATGTCTATAAATCTAAATCTTATACCAAAATCTATCTAATAAACTCCAAAATCTAACTGCTTTTTTTGCAGTTTCTTCTTGCCTGAGTCATTACCAGGATCAGTTTCTCTGCTAATTCTTTAGCATTTCCCTAAGTAAGCCATCATGTCACCAAAAATAGGTATCATTTCGTTCCAACTTTGTATTTCTCATGTCTTATTGCTAACATTTCTAAAATTGTCAAATAACAGTGGAGAAAGAAGCATCTTTGCCTGACACCTAAGCTTTCACTAATTCCTTATTCTGTATAATGTTAGCTTTAGGTTTTTGATATATACTTTTTAAAAACCATATTAAAAACAGTATTCTTTTATGCCAATGCTTTAGAGGATGTTTCTTTTTTAAATGAATGTTATACTTTGTCAAAGGCTTTTTCTCATATATTGACATCTATGTGACTTTAGATGTTTTTGTTTTATTATTATTATTTACATTTTTCCTAATATCGAACCATCCTTGAATTCTTGGAATAAATCCATCTTGATTATAGTGAATAATTTTTTGGATGCACTCCTAAAGTCTGTTTGTTCCGGTTCTATTTAAATTTTAAAATTAATATTCATTAAAGAAATTGGTCTTTTTTCCTCTGTTTATTATTCTTTATATTGGTGTTAGAATTATCTTTGTATCATAAGAGGAGTTAATTATAATGTTTTTGTTATCAATATTTTAAAATAATTCGTATAATACAAGTATTACTTTTCTTTAAAAGTTTAATAGAATTCTGTAAATCTATCTGTAATTTCTCCCCAACTCCTTTGATAGTTCCTTTACAATTAGTTCAATTTCTTTTTTACAAATTGGATTGTTGAAAATCTCTATTTGGTTTTCTGGTAATTTGGTTATTTTGAGTTTTTGTAGTTGATCTGTTTATTTTAATATCTTGGTTTTGTTGGTATTTAATTGTGCATAGAAGATTCTGACAATTATTTTTATGTGTTGTGATTTCACCTTCTTAATTATTTATTTGGTTAATTTGATTTTATTTCTCTTTTTTAATCAGATGAATTTAAGGTATGTTGATTTTGTTAGTCTTTTCTAAGAACCAACTTTTATTTTTGGTCATTCATTTTCTAGTCTTTGTTTTCTAATGTATCCTTTTCTCCTCTAGTTTTTACATTTTCTTCTTTTGATTCACTTTGGGTTCATTTATTGACTTTATAATTTTTAACTTCAGATTCAGTTAATTAATCATCTCCATTTCTATTTTGGACTAAAAATGAGGGGCAGAGCCAAGATGGTGGCATAGTAGCAGCAAAATCCTGAAACTGCTCTGAATATCCTTCCAAACCAATCCTTATAAGGTGCCTCAAAAAGTCAGGAGTCAAAGCAAGACAAATGAAGGGACTCTTCCACTGAATACAAGATGAGAGGTAGGCATAGAAAGTGGATTTCCATGACCTAAGGGGGAACCAACTGGAGGCAAGATTACACAAGGAAAAGTGTTGGCTGACCCCCATACCACCATGCCAGTTGCAGAATCAAGGTCGGGGCAACCTCAGGATTCTGGGACATGTGCTACACCAACAAAAGAGCACCTCAGATCTACCCCTGGAAGTTTCAGGCCTTGGCAGTGTGATTTGGAGATCCACAGCACTAGGCACACTTGGACCTCTCCAGTGGTGATGAAGATAGGCAAAACCCTGCAAGCCAGAAGATTAGTAAGACAGAATTTGTCAGCAACTTGCAGATCTCCCAGTCCTCAAGCAGGAAAATGAGCAAACAGTAGCAAAAAAAAAGCTCTTGACCTTATAAAATTTCTATGGGAAAAAAGCAAAAAACAGAAGCAAGAAGAGATGGTGAGAAACAAGTAAACTCTCCAAAAAAATGGAAATTGGAGGTGGAGCCAAGAGGGCAGTGTAGTAGCAGAATCTGGGAGCTGCTCCCTTCCAACCAATCATTACAAAGTGTCTCAAAACGACAGAAATCAAAACCAGACAAGTAAAGGGGCTCTCCCACTGGACACAGTGTGAAAGGTAGGAAGTGAATGGGAATTCCCACACTATAAGGGGACAAAACAGGCTAAGTCAAAGCCTAAGCTGGCTATTCCTCCCCCCAACTACTACTGCTCAAGAATTAAAGCCAGAGCCAAGGAAATCTCTAAATTTTCAGAAGCTGGCTGAAAGCACCACAGATGTACCTCTGTGGCTATTCCAGGATTTGGCAATGAGACTCAAGGCTAAATAACACAGAACTGGGTCCTTGCAGTGGGAAGAGCAACATGGTCACCACTGCAGAGGCACCAAAGGTGGAAAGATAGCTGAAGGCAAAACATTCTACACCACAGGCCTACCCTTGAAAATCCAAGCTGCAGGAGCTGGAAAAGATAGCCTCAGGGCAAAATGTTTTGAAGCATGCTACATAAAAGGGCAAGAGAACTGGGTCGACAACAAAGAATCAACTACCCAACAAAACTGACCATATACTTTCAGAGGAAATATTGGCATTTAATAAAATGGAAGATTTCCAATCATTCCTAAAGAAAAGATCAGAACTACATGGAAAATTTGATGTCCAAATACAAAATTCAAGAGAACCATAAAAAGGTAAACAAGAAAGAGGAGAAAAAAATTTTAAGGGCTTCATTAAGGTCAAATTTATTATATTCCTATATGGAAAAATGATATCTATGACTCTTAAAAACTGTTTCCATTATCATAGTAGATATAAGAAATATTCCTAGGCAGAGATTGTGGTATTAAACTATTTAAGATGATATGTAAAAAAATGGGGGGGGGCAAAAAAAAGGATGATGGTACTAATAGAAACCTGAAGGAAGAATAAAAATGGGATTAATTATATTATATAAAGAAGCACATGGGGAAGGTGGGGTAAGAATACTATCATACGAAAGAAAGGAAGAGACTGGAAAAAGGTAATACTTAAACCTTACTCTCAGTGGAATCAGTTCTGAGAGAGAATAGAAGCCAGATCTATTGGAGTATAGAATTCTATCTTACCCTACAGGGAAGCTGAAAGAAAATAAGGAAGGGGAGGAGTGGGGCAAGGAGTATTAAAAGGAAAGTAAAGGTTGGAGAGGGAGAGGGATTAATAGACTTTAAAGAGAAATAAGAGGGAAGGAAAGTAAAATAAGGGTGGAGAAAAGGGGGACCAATTAAAAGCAAAACACTGGTGTAGAAGGAAATGGTGAAAGAAGAAATGGCAGGACTAGAAGAGGAAATAAAAATGATGGGGAATACACAGGTAGAAATCATAACTCTGAATGTGAATGGGAAAAACTCACCCATAAAACAGAAGCAGATAGCAGAGTGAATTAAAAACCAAAACACTACCATATGTTGTCTATAAGAAACACACATGAGGCAAGTAGACACAAACAGAGTAAAGGTAAGAGGATGGAGCAGAATTTATTGGGAATCAACTGAGAAAAAGAAGGCAGGAGTCACAATCATATCTGACAAAGCCAAAGTAAAAATAGATATGATTAAAAGAGATAGGGAAGGTAATTACATCCTGATAAAAGGCAGTATAGACAATGAAGAAATTTTGATATTCAACACATAAGCACCAAATGACATAGTGCCCAGATTTTTAAAGGAGAAACTATTGGAACTTAAGGAGGAAAAAGAGAGTAAAACAATACTAGTGGGAGACCTCACCCTTCCTCTATCAGATCTAGATAAATCAAACCAAAAAATAAATAAGAAAGATAAAGAGATGGGAATGAAATTTTAGAAAAAATGGTTTAAAAATGAATGGAAAAAAGTGAGTAGGGAAAAGGAATATATCTCCTTTTCAGCAGCACATGGAACAGTTACAAAGATTGGCCATGTACTAGGGCATAAAAAATTGCAACAAATGCAGAAAAGCAGAAATAATAAATGCAACTTTTTCAGATCATGTGAAAAAAATGATAATTATTAAGGGTACATGGGGAGGAAATTTAAAAATTAATTGGAAATTAAATAATCTTATTCTCCAAAACTGGTGGGTTAAAGAACAAACCATAGAAGCAATTATTGATTTCATTGAAGAGAATTACAGTGAGGAAACAACATATCAAAATTTATGGGATACAGCAAAAGCAGTACTTGGGGGAAAATGTATAACCCTGAGTGCCTATATTAACAAAAGAGAAAGAGGAGATTATCACATTGGGCATGCAACTAAAAAAACCTAGAAAAAGAACAAATTATAAATACTAAAAATCAAAGGAGGAATTAATAAGATTGAAAGTAAAAGAACTATTGAACTAGCAAATAAGACTAGGAGCTGGTATTTTGAAAAAACGAATAAAACAAAGTATTGGTTAATCTAATTTAAAAAGAAAGAGAAACAAATTAACAGCATCATGAATGAAAAAGGTAACTTCACTTCTAAGAGGAAATTAAAGCAATCATTAAGAGCTATTTCACCCAATTATATGACAATAAATATAGCAATCTAGGTGAAGTGAAAAAATATTTGCAAAAATATAAATTGCCTAGATTAACAGAAGAGGAAATAGAACACTAAAATAATGCCATATCAGAAAAATAAATTGAACAAGCCATCAAGGAATTCTCTAAGAGAAAAACCACCCGGGCCAGTTGGATTCAATAGTGAATTCTATCAAACATTTAAAGGTCAAATAATCCCAATAATCTACAAACTATTTAACAAAATAGGTAAAGAAGGAATCTTAACAAATTATTTTTATGATATAAATATGAGACTGATTCGCAAGCCAGGAAGCCCAAAAAAACAGAGAAAGAAAAATATAAACCAATATTCTTAATTAAAATAGATGCTAAAAGCTTTTTTTTAATTTCCTTTGTCTATTTTGAATTAATTAATCAAGAACTAAAAGAACCCCTACTTAACACTTGTAAGCCATTAAGTAAGAGAGTTCACAAGTCATTTACTAAAGAAAAAAGTTCCCCCCAAAGACCACAAGCACTGCCCCACGTTGGGTAGTGCTAGGCAAATTGGAAGGCTGTTATTGGTTCTCATGAAGTGGGAGAGAGACAGGAAGTGACCTAGAAAAAGGACTATAAAAGAGGAAACCAAGGAGAAGATTCTTTCATTCCTTCCTTGGCTCTTCAGTGAGGACTCTCTCTCCCAGTTGGCACTTTGGTGGGGCACTCTCTTCAGTGTAAGCTTTGGTGAGATCCTTGGAGGTCTTAGCTTTGTGTGTACTAAAGGTTCTTGGCAGATTTTTTTCAGCATCTCCTGGCTTTTCGGATTCTGGCTAGCTGATTAGGACCTTGGTTTCTGGTGAGATTTGCTTTCAGATTCACATTGATGGTTTGGAGGCACTAGGATTAGGACTTAGGGTACTTGTAGTTAGGTGATTTTTTTCCTACCTCTTTCCTATATTTCCCACTTTAATATCTCTGCCATGCTGTAAATAAAAGCTGCTAACAGTCATTTTCACTTAAGAAGTTAATTATTTTTTATAAATGGTGACCACAACAGTAATTTTTTAATTCTTACATTTGTTAAATCCATTTCAATTATTACAATGCAAAAATATTAAATAAAATACTTGCTAAAAGACTACAGCAAATTATCTCAAGGATTATTCACTATGACCAGGTGGGATGTATAGCAGAAATGCAAGACTGGTTCAATATTAGGAAACTCATCCACATAATAAACTATATCAACAACCAAACTAATAGAAATCATGATTATCTCAATAGATGCAGAAAATGCCTTTGACAAAATACAGTACCCTTTCCCATTGAAGACACTAGAAAATATAGGAATAAAAGGTCCTTTCCTCAAAATAATAAGCAGTATTTATTTAAAACAATCAGCAAGTATCATCTGCAATGGGGGTAAGTTAGAAGCCATCCCAATAAAATCAGGAGTGAAGCAGGGATACCAATTATCACAAGTACTATTTAATATTGTACTAGAAATTCTGGCAGTAGCAATCAGAGAAGGTAAAAAGTTGAAGGAATCAAAGAAGGCAATAAGGAAATGAAACCATCACTCTTTGCAGACGACATGACTGTATACCTAAAGAATCCAAGAAAATCAACTAAAAAACTAGTGGAAATAATCACTTTAGCAAAGTAGCAGACTACAAAATAAACCCACATAAATCATCAATATTCCAATATATTTCCAACAAAACCCAGCAGCAAGAGTTAGAAAGAGAAACTCCATTTAAACTCACCATAGACAATATAAAATACCTGGGAATCAATTTGCCAAGACAAATTCAGGAATTATCTGAATACAATTACACAACATTTTTATACAAAATAAAACTAGATCTAATGAATTGGAAAAACATTAATTGCTCATGGGTAGGAAGAGCTAATATAATAAAAATGACAATTTGACCTAAATTAATTTATTCAGTGCTGTACCTATCAAAATTACAAAAAAAAAACAACTTTTATATAGAACTTGAAAAAATTATTGTAAAGTTCATCTAGAAGATCAAAAGATCAAGTATATCAAGGGAACTAATTGAAAAAAAATGTGAAGGATGGAGGCCTAGTGTTACCAGATCTCAAACTATACTATAAAGCAGTGATCATCAAAACAAAATGGTACTGGCTAAGAGATAGAAGGGTGGATCAATGGAATAAACTTGGAGTAAATGACAGCAGAAAGATAATGTTCAATAAATCCAAAGATCCAAGCTTTGGAAACATGAACCCACTGTTTGACAAAAACTGCTGGGAGAATTGGAAAACTGTATAGGAGACATTAGGTTTAGATCAACATCTCACATCCTATACTAAAATAAATTCAAAATTGGTAGATGACAAATATAAAGATGGAAACTATAAACAAATTATGTGAACATAGACTAGTATACCTGCCAGATCTATGGGAAAGGAAGGAATTTAAGACCAAGATAGAGAACATTACAAAATGTAAAATGAATAATTTTGATTATATTAAATTAAAATTTTTCCGTACAAACAAAACCAATGCAACCAAAATTAGAAGGGAAGCAACAAGTTGAGAAAAAATTTTATAATCAAAATCTCTGACAAAAGCCCAATTTCTCACATTTATAAGGAGCTAAGTCAATTGTACAAAAAATTAAACCATTCCCCAAATGACATCTGGTCAAGGGACATGAATAAGCAGTTTTCAGATAAAAAAAATCAAAACTATCCACAAGCACATGAAAAAGTGGTCTAAATCTCTCATAATTAGAGTATTGCAAATCAAAACAATGGTGAGGCACCACCTCACGAGTAGCAGATTGGTCAATATGTCAGGAAAGGAAAATAATAAATGTTGTAGGGGTTGTCGCAAAATTGGAACACTAATGCATTCCTGGTCGAATTGTGGATTAATCCAACCATTCTAGAAGGCAATTTGCAATTATGCAGAAAGTATTTTAAAAGAATGCATACCCTTTGATCAATAATTAACACTACTGGGTTTGTTCCCCAAAGAGATAATAAGGGGTATCCCTCGATTGGGGAATGGCTGAATAAATTGTGTTAAATGATGGTGATGGAATACTATTGTGCTATCAGAAGTGATGAACTGGATGATTTCTCTATGAACTAGAAAGATCTCCAAGAACTGTTGCAGAGTGAAATGAGCAGAACCAAGAGAATATTGTACATTGAATGTGAAATATTTTAAAACTATCCAATGTAGGACTTTACTACTAGTAGTAATACAATAATCCAGGACATTTCTGAGGGATTTATTAGGAAGAATGCTATCTACTTTGAGAGAAAGAACTATGGGAGTAGAAACACAAAAGAAAAAACTTATGATATATCACTTGTTTATGTGGGTATATGATTTAGGGTTTTGAAAGGAAGGAAGGAAGGAAGGAAGGGAAGGAAAGGAAAGGAAGAAAGAAAAAAAAACCTAGATATCATATTACAAGAAAATTTCCAAGAAAACTCCTTGGATATTCTTGAGCAAGAGGGCAAAATAGACATTGAAAGTATCCACAGATCACGTCCTGCAATAAAGCCCCAAATAACAACTCCCAGGAATGTTATAGCCAAGTTCAAGAGCTTCCAGGCCAAGGAGAAAATACCTGAAGTGGCCAGAAAGAAACAAGAAACAATTCTGATATCATGCAGCCCCAGTCAGGATTACACAGGATATGTCAGCTTCCACATTGAAGAACTAGAAGGCTTGGAATATGATATTGTTATAGGAATATAGCGTACAAGGGAGATTTAGATAGAGTGATGGTGATGATGTGTATCTATCTATGATCTCCTCAGCTGCAGTTAGTTGGAGGAACACCTACTCCTATTACCGTGACTGCTGCTGCAAGTTATCCCCTTCCTCTAATAGCTGCCCAAGTAAGGACCCTCGAGAGGTTAGATAGATGGGTAACCTTTCAGGTCCAACCTGAAGTTGGATAAATTAGTATTGGGCTATTGATCTGCCTTGGATAACGTTCAGTATCTGACTGCATCTGACTCCCTTCCCAAGGGCTGTGATAGAAAGACCACTCAGGAAGGTACTTGTTGTTGAACACTCTTTTATGTATAAATAGGGAAAGGATAACAAGATCAAGGATTGGGGATTTGAAACCCTATTGATCTATTATTTATAGACTAAATAACAATCAGAACTGGAGGCTATTGATCAGGTGGAGGCTGGAGATTTCACCTCTCCTCTACCTCCAGCCGGACCTGGCCACAGCCAAGCCAGAGAATAGTGAGGCTATTGCTGCAGATGTATTGATGGTATTTATTCTCTCAGCTCTCTTATCACCGGTGTTGGTGATTCACTAGCTCTCACAGTCTATCAGGAAATAGATTCAGATTTATTCCTACCCTCTTCTTCTTAAACCACCTGGAAACCCTTCAACCACCCTTCAAACCACCCTTCCAGCCACCCACTGCCCAGATTGAACCACAGAGGTTGGCAGAGATCTGTGATCTCTAGTTCTCAGCCTCTGGGTCCAGAGACTTCAGAGACCAGAGACTTTTAGGTCCAGAGACCTCCCTCAAAGTGACTGTGAAGGGTATTTATAGGGTGAGGCCAACCAACGTTTGCCCCTGGCTCACGGCACCTGGGAACATTCCGAGTCTCTCAACTGCCATCCCTGTCAGTCAAGGTGGCATTCTTCTCTTCCCAGATTATTGAATATAACAATATTCAGGAAGGCGAGAGAACTGGTTCTACAACCAATAATCACCTACCCATTAAAACTGACTATATACTTTCAGGGGAAAGTATGGGTATCTATTTCTATTTTGTTAGTCTTTGTCTCAGAAATATTAACATATTGTCTTATATAAGAACAACTTTTTCAATTATTATTGCTGCACTTAGTACTTAAAGTCTCTAAGTAAAGTAGAAAGAGAAACTTTCAAAATATAGATATAAGAAAAAAATCAAAATCATATATAAATATAGTGAGATACATATTATCTCCATCATCTTGTCTGCTACTGGAGTTGACACAAAGACATTTTTAGTGAGTTACATAAGATAAACTTATATCCCAGTACTTTTATTTGATTACAAAAAAGTTATTTTATCTACCTATTTAATAGTCCCTAGAAGTATATAAAATGCTAGGAGCAAGATAATAGTTTTCTCCATTAGTTTTATATAAATTCTGTTGAAAAAGATGATAATGAAATAATACCAAAACAAGCAAACAAACAAAAACAACCCTTAGTTTGGGGCAGTTACATGGTTCATTGGATTGAGAGCCAGGCCTAGAGATGGGAGTTCCCGGGTTCAAATATGTTCTTAAATGCTTGCTAGCTAGATGACCCTGAGAAAAAAAATTAAACTGCTATTGCCTAGCCATTATTCCTCTTCTGCCTTGGAACCAATAGACAGTATTGAGTCTAAGACAAAAGGTAAAGGTTTTGGTTTTTTGTTTTTTTTTTAATGCCTTAGTTTCTTCATCTTTTAAATGAGGGTAATGGAGAATCTATGTGATCTTTTCAAATTCTAAATATGTTTTGCAATGAATAATAAGGATTCTAGTTCTCTGGGAATTTGGGGAAAGGAGTAAGCAGAATGGGTTAGAATAATTATATAATGGGCAGCTGGGTAGCTCAGTGGATTGAGAACCAAGCCTAGAGACCAGAGGTCCTAGGTTCAAATCTGACCTCAGACACTTCCCAGCTGTGTGACCCTGGGCAAGTCACTTAATCCCCATTGCCTACCCTTACCACTCTTCTGCCTTGGAGCCAATACACAGTATTGACTCCAAGATGGAAGGTAAGGGTTAAAAAAAAAAGGAATAATTATATAATGTTTCAGGCCTTAAAGTTAAAAACCTTTGAATAATCTTTTCACTCCAGTTAAACATTCTACAGAATGATTGGGAGCTGCTAAGAAGTAAAACAATGAAAATATTTCCAGTGTCTGGGATTAAATAATATCATATTTAAAATAAATGAGACCTAGAAGCAGAAGACCTTTTGTAGCATTTTAAGATAGTTAGATACTTTATCTCATTTGATCCTCACAGCAGCCCTTTTAGGTGGTTATATCTATTATTACTCTCTTATATTGAAGAAGAAAACTGAGACAAAGAGGTAATCTTTCATAGGATCCTAGCATTAGAGATGGAAGGACCTTAGAGGAAAACTAATACAGCTTTCTCATTTGTGAGGAAATTGAAGCCTTAGGAGAGATGAGTAGTTTTCTCTGGGTCAAGTCCTACCTCTGACATATATTACCTTTGTGTTCATGCCAAGTCTCTTAACCTCATAGTGCCAGGGATACATGCCTGATTCCACTATAGTGTTCTGACTTCTAGCTCAGGGTCACATGACAAATAATTCTCAGAAGCAGGATTTAAATTTATGACTTTCTGACTTCAAGTTCATGGCTTTAAAAAAAAATACTGTACTATCCCTTCATGGGAGAGTGAATTTGATTATCTCTAAGGCCCCCCTCTATGGAAATATTGAAAGGACAAACACAACAAATGGTCCTAGATGATTGACCAAATGAAAAAGGAATGACACTTTTTGGGAACCTTTTGAAGAGGGAAACTATATGCTATGTCCTGAGAGGGAACCCTTTCCCCTGCCCCTTATGAAAACAATGTTTCTAAACTAACACAATTTACCAGTCACAGATTTACCTTATTAGTTATTCAAACAAGCACTCATCAAAGAAATGTTTCTTGATCTGAAATTCAAGTTCACTTTCTTTTTCTTCATCGCTATAAAGGAGAAGGCTCAGCAGTAGAACTCCTGAAATAGGATGCCCTTTGACTAGCTGGGGCTAGAACTACTAGCTCTCTACTTTCCTCTCTACCTAAGATATGAGGCAACTAAAGTAAAAGATTTCCTGCTCTAGTGTGGTAGAGAGGATCCTAGACTAGAAGTTGGGGATCTGGATTTTAGTTCCAGCCCTACTATTTCTGTTTATCTTTAGCTGTAAAATTGAATTGATACAATAATCCTATGAAAATGGGAAGATGTATAAATATATCTGTGACGGGGATGTGAAAATAGTCACAATGATTCATAATGTAATTTTAGAACTGGAGAGGTGCTTAGAGATTCTCCATTCCAACTCCCTAATGTTGAGATAGGTAATAGGTAATTCTTTGCCAAGCTACATTCCTCCTTCATTAGCAACTCTCCCTTTTTATGCATCTTGCCCCTTTGGCAAACTAATTCAACTCTATATTGTCCTCTTTTATTGACTGCCTAGGTCCTTTATCATTTTGACAATTGTACCCTGCCAAATCTCAGCTTTGGATCACTCTCACCATCAGAAAAAGCTGCAAAAGACTTACATGAACTGATACAGAATGAAGTGAACAGAACCTGGAAAACATTATACACAACAAGAGCAATAATGTATGATATACAACAATAAATGACTTAGCTCTTCTTAGAAATACAATGATCCTAGACAGTCCCAAGAAATTCATGTTGAAAGATGTCATCTGCCTCTAGAGAAAGAGCTGATGGAATCTGGATCCAATCAAAGCATAATATATGTCACTTTATTTCCTTAATTTGTGTGTTTTGAGTTTTCTTCCACAAGAGGACTAATATGGGAAAGTGTCTTACATAATTACACATGTAAAATCTATAACAGATTGATTTCTATCTCAGGGAGGAGAGAATTTTGGACTTAAACTTAAAAAAAAGAATGTTGAAACTGTTTTAACATGAATTGAGAAAAAATACTTTGAAAGTAGAGGGAATATTTCAAATGACTGGTAGAAAATTCAATTGTAATTCATTGACATCCACTGTACTTAACATAAAAATGAATACCATGTATATATATATATATATGTATATACTATTTGTATATATGTGTGTGTATATAATATGTGCATATATGCATTTATATGTATAGAGAAGTTGAATGTACAAAATTAACACAAATATGTGAATAAATGTATTTTTGTGCCATAAATATGCACATGTATACACACACACACACACACACACACTTACTAGATCACTTCTTAGGATACCTGAATTTTTAAAACACATTCTGATAACTAAGTTTAATATAATTTGTTTCCTTTACACCCTTTTCTATTTTATTTTATGAATTTAAAAGCATTTTTTGGGGAATGGATCAATGGGCTTCACCAGATAGTGAAAGAGTTCCATAACACTAAGTAAATTTAAGAGTAGGAGAAGTTAGGTGACTCAGTGGATTGAGAGCCAGATCTACAGATGGGAAGTCCTGGGTTCAAATCTAGCCTCAGATACATCCCAGCTACGTGACCCTGGGCAAGTCACTTAACCCTTATTGTCTAGCCCAGTGATGGGCAAACTACTGCCCTCAAGCCAGATGTAGCCCCCTGAAATGTTCTATCCTGTCACGTGACATTATTCCTAATCTGACAATTATAATGAGTAGGATACAATACAATGAAACTTCGAAAGAGTTGCCTTAGAAATAGACTGACAGATGAGCATTTCCTTTCCTTTGGTCCCATTATAAATATGAGGGTAAACTGGATACTACCACTATTAATTTGGTGACAGTAGCGGTAGTTCAGACATGTGGTTAGTGCAAGATTACCTGAGTCTTGCTACCTAGCTCGATGTTGTAACAACTCCCTCCTTTATAACAGTGCCCAGGCAGGATCCCTCAGGTCAGTAGATGGATATCCCTTTCAGGTCCCACCTGGGTTGATCAATAGTGGGTATTGGGCTCTATTAGCCTTGGACACGTGTATCTGACTGCATTTGCTCCCTTCCCAGAGAAGTGATGAAGAAACAACCACTCCAGGAAAGTACTTGATGAGTTTATATATATGGCAAGGAAGGAATGTTTAGGAAATGGGAAGAGGAATAGAAAATCCTAAACTAATCTTTGACAATACTAATCCCTGAGGACTGTAGGCTGGTTAATGATTCTGGCTTGTTCTTCAGCTCTTCTGGCTTAGCCTGGCCACAGCCAAACCAGAGCAAGCAAGCTGTTGGATGATGTCTCTCAGCTTCTTCTTCTTCTTGCCAGATGTTATGCCTTTCTACAGCCTTTAGGAACCACCCTTTCCACCCTCTTCTTCTCCTCCCTGCTTCACAGATCCCTCCTGGGCCCCGGGATACCTAGATATCTAAGGATGATTTGGATGCCTAAATATCTAGAGGACAGAAGAATCAGAGGATTCATGGTCTGGATACAGGTCGATCAATGTCAGTGGGGTTCAAGACAGGAGTTCTTGCAAGACTTAGCCAGGCAAGCCTCAGTTCCCAATAGACCAGGGTCCACAGATCCAAGATCCAAAAATAAAGGAAAGAAGAATCCCTTGTCAAGGGGCTGCCAGGGTATTTATACCCCCCTGGCCAACTGCTTTCTCCCCTGTCCTCATGGCCTCTGGGAACATTCTGAGGTCCAACGGTCTTCACCTGTCAATCAAGGTGGGACTCTCAGCTACCAGAGTTTCAATATGACATGAATGCCATTTTGTTTTTGGAAATTTCAACCTGTAAGTTTCCAGCTGATCTTGTCCTTGGATGATCTCTACTCTATACTATTCTTAACTATGTGTTTCTATCCCATTAACTATCCTTCCGAAAATAACAAATTCTATCTTATCTAATTCCTTATCTATCTATCTAGCCTAGAGCTAACCACAAGGGGTTTAGGATAGGTTTCTCTGGGAAAGTGTGGAGTTTGAATACAATATTTTCATACACACATCATTTGAACATAAGTATAACATGTAAACATCAGAACATTTAAGAATAATTATCTATGGTGTTTCTTACTTTAAATTAATGAAATTTTGCAATTACTTTGTTTATATTTCTAATACTAACTTCAAATAACATTCCTAATTCACAATAAATTCTAATATTTTCTATTCCCTAATTTACGGTTAGGAAGATTAGTTTGTCAGTAATTCTTACACTATAGTTAATGTGTTAGTCAATTAGTTTCATCCCTAACTAAACTACATTCATACATATAATCTCATTTGATATATATACACACAGATGTAATATGTTTTATAATATATAAAGCATATATTTATAAGTATATTATACATTATATAAATTAAATATAAGTACATATATCCATATATGTGTATACACTTTATACTTATAAAGTGCTTAGAACAGTGGCTGATATGGAATAAGCATTTATGAAATGTTTTTTCCTCCTCCTTCTTCCACACCCCTCCACCATACTGATGCTTATATGTATTGTGCATATACATATAGGTATACTTGTACAAACATGTATGTTTATGTAAGTGTGAACATATTTGTGAAATTCTAATTCAAGGATGTATCACTGCTATACTATAATTGCAATATTAACCCGGAGAAGTTACAAGACTTTCCGTTTTCCATTATGTTACCGCCAAGAGGAAACTCTATTTTAACTTTGTGTCACTTTATTTTTAGACTATTTCTTATTCATCTAAGAAAATCAGCTCAAATGTTGAATGGATAACATGTTACATGTTGAGTACGCAAGCAAGTCAGTGTTACTTAGGTTAATAGCTTGTCTAGAATCAGGTATTTATATTTAGCGAACACATTGAAATGGAAGCAACATTTACATCTAGAAGACATTCATTTTTATTAGACAATCTCATGCTTTATAGACTGCTATACCCTGTCTCAGTCTGCCTGAATAATTTAGGACTCCAGATTTTACATCCAGCAGGAAACCTTTAGAAGTTCAATGTATAATTAAGGGAAAAATTACCTCCTTACCATTCATTAAACTGTGGGGTGTGAGTGCTCCCCCTTGGAAGTAGAAATCATCCAGATTTCTAGTTTTATAGTGGCTATCATTTTATCATTATCTCCACAGAGAAGGCTGGTTTGGAAGGACAGACTCATAACCTCTTCTTTATTCAAATGAGGGTATAAAAATTTGAATGAAGGAAATGACAGTGATACTGGAGTCAATTTGGAGGGTGCTAAAGAAATAATTGGAGAAGAATCTTCCTTTATGGATGCCTCTTTGAACAATAATTGATTTTTAAAAGAATGCAAAGGAAATACTGGCAAAAAAATTGTGGAGTGATACAATATATTACAGGGCCATTACTGAACCCAAAATTAATGGTCTAGCATGTAAGACTGAAAATACAAAATAATAAAGGGGAGCTGGTAGGAAATTGTGTGACTTCCTAGTCATGCTACTTTTTAAAGCCTATTCCTATGACAAGAAATGTATTTAATAAGCATTTATAATAGCATGATTTTAGTCACTACCAAGGTTATCTATAAAGCACCTTACAAACATTAAATCACTATGTGGATGTTGTCAGAATACTGGCTTCATCTGTTTCAATTTCAGTTGCCATACAGTATCACTGTGGGGTTCCCCGATTTGGACATTTTGCATGAGAGGACACTATTTCTAAATGGGCCATTTAAAGTAGAAAATGTTTACCCTGTTAACTGTCAAAAAAGAAGAGTATTCTCTGTGAGTCTAGTCCTTGATGTTAAAAATCTCCCACTGCCTCTCCAAGAAAGGGAGCAAGAAATCATGATCTAAAAAGAATTGAATTCATGATGTGGTGAGGAAGAATGATTTTATGGGAGTCTTGTTTATATATGGAGTAGCCACTATTTGTAGCAGTCTTGAATGAGAAGAAGAATCTTTCCATACAAGGGGCAAATTACTGGTAAGGGGAACACAGAATTTGGAATCAGGAGACCTGAGTTCTAGTTCCAGCTCTACTACTAACTACCTATATGACCTTGGGCAAGTCATTTATTTCAGTTTGTTGAGCTCTGTATCCTAAAATCTGTTTGTTCATTTTTTCATTCATAAAAAAGTGATAATTATATCTTAGTAAAGATGCTAGGAACTGCTAGGCAGAATGCTACATGCATTCTCAGATACAGTCCATGGAGCAAGTATTTTTACTTAGCTGTTTTTCTGTAGGATAAAGAAGGGTCAAGAATGAGGGGATGGAATGTGTCTATAAATTAGTGTTTTATAAATATAAGAAGCAACAGTAAAATTAATTTTAAAAAATTAAAATTAAAAGTAAAGAGCTGAATTGTTTCCCTATCTCCCCCTCCATTTGCTGAATAGTAGGTGGCTCACCTCTCTGGTGACCCACCTCTTTCAGAAAGTTTCTGAATTCAGGAAAATATTTGTTTCATTTTGCTTAAAAAGTTCGAAATCAGGGGGCAGCTGGGTAGTTAAGTGGATTGAGAGCCAGGCTTAGAGACTTTAGGTCCTGGGTTCAAATCTGGCCTCAGACACTTCCCAGCTGTGTGACCCTGGGCAAGTCACTTGACCCCCATGGCCTACCCTTACCACTCTTCTGTCTTGGAGCCAGTACACAGTATTGACTCCAAGATGGAAGGTAAGGGTTTAAAAAAAAAAAGCTCAAAATCAAATTGACCAAAAAAAAAAAAAAAAAGAAAAAAAGCAGATTGGCCAGCTTGAGACTTCAGATTATTAGGCATGAGTAATATATGTGTGCTTCCTACTTTGTGGATTTTTGTCTTTTGATTTATTATGGGAAAGGAGTTTAGGTTCAAGAGGCAGGTGTATTCCTATTCTTTGGCACAATAAAAAGAAGAGATACTGGCTATGAGAGAGATTAGCTACCTATAGCTCAAACTCTAGAACATTGTTTCTTTCTCTGTGGTCTGGATTGTAGGAGGACCCAAAGGCTGCCAGAACGCAGATAGATATATTTATTACCTGTTCTAGTCCAGGTGAGGATAGGCAACATGATTTTGGAAGATAAAGGAAGAATACTGAGCTAGAAGAAAGCAGTTATCCTAGACCCCATTCCCCACCTAACTTCCTGCCATTTACTGGTTGTATGAGATGAGTCATGAGCAGTACTAGGTACAGAATTAAAAGACCTGAATATAAATCCCTACTCAGTTCTGTGATCTTTACCTCTCAGGATCTGTTTGCTCATCCTTAAAATGAGAATAATATGTGTCCTATTCTCCTGCTTACCTCACAGTATTGCTGTGAGGAAAGTGCTTTTAAGTCTTAAATCATCCTAGAAATATAATTTATTTGTATTTAAAAGGTAAACATCTAGCACACTGGACAAATCCTCTATCAAGGATCTAAAGAAAGACAAAAATTGAATAGGAGGGGAAGACACAGATGGGCAGCAATCTGCACTCTAGAAGAATAATTGGGAGCTTAGGATCTGAGATCTTTAGATGACCTTAGAGGTTATCTTTATACCTAAAGAAACTGAGACCTAGAGAGGATACATAATTTTCCCAAAGTAACACACAAAGTAGCAGTTACTATGAACACAGATCCTGGGACTCAAAATTCATCTCTTTCCACTTCCCACTCCCCATTATTATTGTCACCTACATTTGCTTTCTTCACATGTCCTGATTTCTCTTTCTCTTTCTTTCCCTTTGTCTTTTGACTTCTGGTCTTCCCCAAAGGTGTTGTGGGACTTCCAGTAGCTATAGTCTAGGAGTTACAATCACAATACAATCTAGAATTTTTAATGATTTGTTGTTTGAAAGATTGTCCTTGATCACATTGGGCACCTAGATGGCACAATGGAATGGAATACATGGTCTAGAGTCAGGAAGACCCAAGTTCAAAACTAGCCTTGGACACTTACTAGCTACATGATCTAGGAAAAGCCATATAACTCTATTTGCCTTGGTTCCTTATCTGTAAAGTAAGCTGGAGAAGGAAATGGCAAACCACTACAGTATCTTTGCCAAGAAAACCCGAAACAGAATTACAGAGTCACACATGACTCAACAACAACAATAAACTTATCATGTCAGGACTTTATTTTGGAGCCTTAGTACTTCCTTCTTAATTTGGTCTTTTAAAATCCTTAACTTCCTTCATGGCTCAGTTTAGGTGCCCACTTCTGACAGTAAGACTATTCTGACCCTTCTTCCACCCTAGATGTCATTGTTTTCTTTCTTTCCATATGTTATCTTATATTTACTTATCTATCTATCTATCTATCTATCTATCTATCTATCTATCTATCTATCTATCTATCTATCTATCTATCTGTATATATAAATACTTATATATATATACATATATATGTGTGTGTGTGTGTGTGTGTGTGTGTGTGTGTGTGTGTGTGTGTGTGTGTGTGTGTGTGTGTTGTATCGCCAACAAAATGTCATCACCTTGAAGGGAGGCAGTATTTCAAACTGGCTTGGCAGCCCTAGTGACTGGCACAGCTTCTTGTACCCCGCAAGTGCTCAACCAAAATTAATTAAGTTGAAATGTGGCCAGGGCTTTCCTAATGAGAATATAAGAAACTGAATTATACAGTTTAATACATTTGAACTATGTAGATGATAAGGATTTTCTTTCATTCAGAAGTTTCCTATTTTTGTCCATATAACTCAATTCACCAGATAGCTGCCTATTTTCTCCATTTCATTGGAGTTTTATAAATTTGGCCTTCAAGTGTCCTTAAGATATTTCCCTAAAGTCAAATGAAAAAGATGTGGCCATTCAGGAGGATCTGCTGATGTGTGTTAAACAATCCAAATCCACCAGCTTTGCAATTTATGGTGTTTGTCAGCAGAATGTAGAGAATAAATTGCTGTCAGAAAACCTGGAGCTCTGCTGAAAAGCAGCAGCAGAGAGGACACAGCAGTAACCTTTGCTAGCCTAGGGAGAGATTAGAGGAGACAGACAGAAGCCTGAAGCAATTTCCTCTGGTACCTTTTTAAATGCAACTCAGTTAAATGGTGATTCTTGAGGAAACTCACTCAATGTTCTGGAGACTCACATTTACAATATGACATTAGTTACAAACCAGATGTTTTCCAAAGAGCTCAGAGCCCATCACACATAGCATCTTATTTATCCTTAGAGCATTCATCAGAGAGTGGGAACATCAATCATTGTCTCCATTTTGCAGTTAGTACAACTGAGAGGCTGGACTGTTTGATGTCTTGTCCATAAGCACACCAATGAGTGCTTTCTAAGCTTTAAATCATCACTTTATTCAATAATGATTAGTAACTGGACCAAGATTAATGCCAGGCCTTCAGCCTGTGAATTCAGTGGACTAGCCTCTTGGTAGGATGTGGCCACCATTGACATAAATAGTTTTTGCTTGTGTGTTTCTATGATAAGTAGATATATCTCAGACAAATTAACCTCATTATAAGATTAGCCAAAAATGATCTAACTGGCTTGCTTTAGAAAACAGGGGACAAGGGGGCAGCTGGGTGGCTCAGTGGATTGAGAGTCAGGCCTAGAAATGGGAGGTCCTAAGTTCAAATCTGGTCTCAGACACTTCCTAGCTGTGTGACCCTGGGCAAGTCACTTAACTCCCATTGCCTAACCCTTACCACTCTTCTACCTTGGAGTTAATGCACAGTATTGACTCCAAGACAGAAGGTAAGGGTTTAAAAAAAAAGCAGAGAAAGTCTTATGTAATCACACCCATCTATATTATAGTATACATATCAAGACATATCATAGTAAATAAAAGAGGTCTGGATTTGGAATCAGAAGACATGGGCTTGAGCCCATCACTCTATATTTTACTACATGTGAGAACCTTAGACTTGTCCCTTCTCTTCGCTGGTCCTCAATTTTTTCAGCTCTAGGTTAAGGAGACTGGACTAGGTGATTTCCAAAGTGCCTTCCTGTTCTAAATCCTAAGACCTGGTGGTTATAATCACATGTGTATTTAAGAATGGAATCCTGACATGAAATTTAAACTAAATCAAGTATTTTGATATTTTTCTTTTCCAGCAAACAACTTTCTATTTGAAACCATTTTCTGGGATATAAACCAGGGTATAAAACCAACTATGCCCCAACTACTGAGTATACATAACTCCCCTAAGAAACCCTCCCTGGAGCCACTGACTATGGATAGAAAAGAAGCAATTTGTATCCTACTGATGATACAAATACTTTAAGCAAACAGTTTCCTGCCATAAAAAGAAAAATCAATACAGGTATCCCTTCCACTTCGTGGGGTTTAGGGGTACAATGCCTCCTCCCCTAATCTGGAAAATCCACATAAAATGTTTAGACCTTCACTTCATACTAAAGAAGTCGGATTTTTTTCTTTTTTCTTTTATGGGGTGTTTATAGTACCTGATGGTAAAATTTGGGTTAAGTATTTGGTCATAGGCTATAGGTAGGTCAATGTTAAGATATTTACAGTTTTAGCCTGGGTGTCATCTGCTGGCTTTTGTGTTCTTTTTTTGCAAACATTAACTTTTTACTTATTTTTAACTTTTTCTGTCATCTACTGCCTTAGTGTACTATCTGCAGCTTCTTCAAAACTCTCCCCCCCAAATTTCCATTTAATTTTGTATGCCAACCTGTAATATATTGAAACTGTAATGGAGAAAGTCACAAAGTGAACAGTATACCTGTGCTGTTATTATTAAATTTTAGACCTAAACAGGACCTTAGAACCTCATTCAACTTTCTCTTTTTATTATTGTAAAAACTAAAGATGAAGGAAGTCATATGGCATCCTCAGGGCCACACAGTCAATTGGTGGAATTAGGATTGAAACCCAAGATAGAAGAACAGATATCCAAAAATGTGTGGTGTGATACTGCTGTTAAATATCTGCTCTTCATAAAATGTACTTTGAACTCTTATTGTTTGCAACACTGCTGCTCTAAGTGTCTTTGAATCTTTAGTCCGCCTGAAAGAATAGAAAAGAATTTGGAAAATATTGTCAAGAATGAAGCCATCACTGTCTTCACAAGACGTCATCATCATTGCCAATCCTTTCCTGTTGTTGTATCTTATCAAGAAACTTATAATATAGTTAAGACTCTCCCCTAGATCATATACAACAGGGGGAATACAGAAGGAAATCCCCTCTCTTAATAACTAGACTGGTACATTTTTTTAGAATGTACTAACTTCTTAGAACCAATTCTGCCTTCCTGCTCCATATATCAATTGCCTTGCCTTCTTGAACATGGTAGAACTCGCTCGCATCTTCTGGTTGTTTTTACTAGCGATTCACAAATACTTCTTCCCTCCCCCACATCTGAGTAATGTTGACATTATCTAACTAGCATTAGTCTTATTCAGATTTTGGACACTAGCCATAACATCAAAAGTTCTCATCAAGGGCTTCTTGCTTGTGAAAACTTCTAACCTAGAAGTCAGTCACCTGCAGATGTTCTACTGAAACCAATATAACCAAAATGCCCAAGTTATACTAATGAAACAGTATATGAAATATCAAGTATTTATTAAGCACCTACTATGTGCCAGGCATTGTGCTTTATAAATATTATCTCATTTTATCCTCATAACACCAAGAATAAGATGCTATTATTATTCCCATTTTAGAGTTGAGGAAACTGAAGCAGAGTATAAATAATTTGCCCAGCTTCCATAGCTATGAAATGGCTGAGGCTAGATTTAAATTCATGTCTTCCTGACTCTAGACCCAAGACTCTAAATACCATGCCACCCATCTCCCTCTAGGCATAGCAATATGGTGCCTATGTAATAGACTAGAGATAATCAGGTAAAATAATTTATGTAAAGTACTTTGCATTTTTTAAATGTCAATCGCTATTATTATTACTAGTCACTTCTATGTATATAAATAGTTTCTTCAAATACCTTCACTAACTTGTGGAATGTGAACACCAGCTGGAGGCCATTATTGCTATTGGCACCAATGCTTAAGGGCAGGTGCTACATACCTTTATGTTTGCCTGACTTTGTCATAAAATCTCATTTTCTCTTCTCATAATAACTGCTTTTATAGCCATTCATACCAAATAGACAGTAACGCTAACATATGCTTTGATTGACATATATTTCCCAAATACAGCAATCCAATCACCTGACAGCTGTTGCCAATCTTGGATATACACAAACATCACCATGATCTTTAGTGACTAAATCTACATCTCTTCTAACCACTCCCAAATTGGTATTCCCCATATAAGAAGTGGCAAAAAGCAAAGATTCCTGGGGAAACTGGAAAGTGACTAAAAAGCATTAAATGATATTGATGTTATTAATTTGGCAGTTCCTAAACATAGGGGACATAAAATATTTGAAATTAATCACATATTATGTTTACCACATTTTATCATTCCCTTTTTAAATGATGGTAATTAATCTTTATTGCGATGATACAGTATATGATTTCACAGTTGGCAACAAATTTTGAAGCAAATAAGCACAAACATCCTACAAATTTAAAGCTGAAGTAGTCCTTTAAGTATGATCTCTCATCAGCCTCTCTTGTTTTTACAGAGAAATAAAAAGAAGCACCCCATGATGGGGTATAAAAAGTAACAAGAAAATTGACTTGCCCAAAGTCACATAGCTACTAAGTTGCAGAGCCAGGATTTAAAGCCAAGTTGCCTCAATTCTAAACCCAATACTTTGGCCACTACATCATAACTATTTAAATATTCCTAACTTTTACATTGCATAAAATTTGTCCACACATAAGAAACAAAGTGAATAATCAGTTTTATCCTGATAAATTAGGCTAAAGACAGACCAACTATCATTTCACTTTCTAGGTAAATTTCTTCATTCATAAAAGTAATAGATTAGACAGGAAAAATGTCTAAGGCCCCTTTCATCTCAAGTTAGGATCCTATCATCTATTTTTATCAAATAATTGATTCAAGACATTTAAAAATACACACATATGTATATATATGCATATATATGAGCACATATTTATGCATATATATTTATTTTGATAAGCCTTTTCATTTTTTTATGTACAGGCATAGTATGTCTTTCAAAGAATCACACTTCACTTCCCATGAGTGGCATAAATGTCAATAGCCCTCATAGGCATACAGAGCATTTGCCACTATGAGAGCCCTACACAGAATGGCACATTTCTAATTCCTGGCACACTCTTCACACCCCTAACATGCTTCCTACCCCTGGTGTCCACATACTGTTTTGAAAAGATCCCAAACTTCTCCATTGCATCATCCCACCCATACTCACCTTTCCCCAAAACTGTATACATTTCAAAGTGACTTTTCCTCCTCCTTATCACCAGTTAAAAGTCCCATTCCTTCGCTATAACTGTACCAGCTAATAAGAAAGCTGTGGAATGAAAGTAATTCATGCTAAGATGATCCTCTAAGGCACTCTTTATATCTTACAAGATGAACTTGCCAACACACATGAATTTCTAATTGATTGATTATATCAGAGAAATGTTCTAATGGAGAAAGGTGCCTTTCTGATGACCTGTGAAGCCACTACTAATCCCTCTAGCACCTTGAAAAATAAGGATCATCAAATTGACACCACAGGAAGTCAATCCTTCATCTACAAAAAACAAGCATTCTACAGCCAGTTGACTTTTGAACAATTTTATTCAGAGATTTTCCTTCTTCACTATAAAATGTCCTTTGTTCTGAACTTGAACATTACATTTGCCCACATCATATTTAGACCTTCAACACCAAAATTTTTCAGAGGGCAAACTCTTATCCAGCTTGGTTGAGGGATGGAGATTGGACAATGTGACTTGCCCCTAGTAACTTTCTCATTGTCTGTGCTACTCCTTAGTTACATTTTAAAGTTACATTTTTTTTTAATTCTTTTTTTTTTAAACCCTTACCTTCTGTCTTGGAGCCAATATGTATTGGCTCCAAGGCAGAAGAGTGGTAAGAGTAGGCAATGGGGGTCAAGTGACTTGCCCAGGGTCACACAGCTGGGAAGTGTCTGAAGCTGGATTTGAACCTAGGACCTCCTGTCTCTAGGCCTGGCTCTCAATCCACTGAGCTACCCAGCTGCCCCATTAAAAGTTACATTTTACATTTTAAATTACATTTTAAATTTTAAAATGTGATTCTGACTTCATCAGATTTCCAATGGGATTCATGACACATGTTAAGATTAAAACTAATATACAGGGGCAGCTGGGTAGCTCAGTGGAGTGAGAGTCAGGCCTAGAGACGGGAGGTCCTAGGTTCAAACCTGGCCTCAGCCACTTCCCAGCTGTGTGACCCTGGGCAAGTCACTTGACCCCCATTGCCCACCCTTACCAATCTTCCACCTATGAGACAATACACCAAAATACAAGGGTTAAAAAAAAAACTAATATACAATAACCAAGCATTATATTTTATAAAGTTTATTAATAATAACTAAAGTAAAAAAAAGCTAGCTAACCAAGCCACAGTTGCAAGAAAAAAGAGAGAGAGAGAGGGAGGAGTTACAGAACTATATAAAGAATAACATAAAGACGCACACAAATGAAAAGGGAAAAGATATTCTGGACAATACTGAAGGACTTCTGGGAGATGAAGTCCAAGGGTTCAAGATTTCTGACTAATACGCTCAGAAAAGATTAAGAACCTCTGATTCGGTGAATCCCTTTTATCAGTGAATGATTTCTAATTCAGACATGTGGTGTAAAGAGTCTGATGTCACACAATCATTGTTTAGTCATTTTTTTTTTCAGTTATGTCTGTGGTTTGACATTTCCTTCCCTAGCTCATTTTACAAAGATAGAGACAGATAGGACATGGAAAAAGTCAGGATTAAGTGACTTGTCTAGGGTCATACAGTCAGCAAGTATCTGAAACCAGATTTAAACTCATGAAGATGAATCTTCCTGATTCAAGGCTCTGCACTCTATCCACTGTGCCATATAGCTGCCTGGCACACAGATAGCGAGTAACATAGGCTTTGAAGCCAGGAATTCTGATTCCTAATACGGTACTTTTCTCATCCATTATAGAAGATAGAAAATGTTTAAGCTATTATAAAATTCACTGGGAAAAAATAAAATGTCAGGACTATTAAGGGTAATAATGAAAAAAAAGTTAAAGAAGGCAATCCAGCCGTACCAGAATTTAGGCTATATTGTAGAGCAGTAATTATAAAAAATATCTGATATTGGTGAGGAAATAGAAAAGTAGATCAGTGGAACAATGGAACAGAATAGACATACAACAAATGGTCATATTTTGTGTGTTTGTCAAAGATAGAGTTCCAAGTTTGGGGAATAAGAAATCACTATTTGGTAAAAAAAAAAAAAATGGTTGTGAAAACTTGAAGGCAGTTTGATAGAAACTAAATATAGATCAATGTCTTAAATCATTTACCAAGATAGGATCAAAGATATGTGACCTAGGTATAAAGGGAGATGTTATAAATAAATTAGAAGAACAGGGAACATATTACCTATCATATTTATAGTAGAAGAAGAATTTATGAACATACAAGATATAGTATTATGACATGTAAAATGGATAATTTTGAATATACTATATTAAAGAGTTTGTTTGTTTTTTTTTTACAAATAAAACCAATACAGCCAAGATTAGAAACAAAGTGATAAAAAGGAGAAAAATTTTGTGGACAGTTAGTTTCTGGGATTGATACCTAATATCTAAAACATATAGAGAACTTTATCAATATATGAGTGTGAGTTATTCCCCAACTGATAAGTGGTCAAAAAATATGAATAGATAATTTTAGGATGAAAAATATCAGAGCTTTATATGAGTCAAAACAACTCTGAGATATCATCTCACAATATCAGATTAGCTAAAATGATAAAAGGGCAAAATGGCAAATGTTGGAGGGGATGTGGAAAAATAGGAACACTAATAATAATGTTGGTGGAATTGTGAACTGATCCAACCATTTTGGAGAGGAATCTGATATTATACTCAAAGAGTTGTAAAATAATGTATGCCTTTTGACCCGGTAATACCAATATTAGGTTTATTTCCTAAGGTGATTAAGGAAAAAGGAAAAGAAACTATATATTCTAAAATATTTATAACAGCTCTTTTTGAGGTGGCAAAGAATTGGAAACTGAAAGGATGAATATCAACTGGGGAATGGCTGAACAAGTTGTAGTATATAATTGTAATGGAATACTATCGTGCCATAATAAATGACAAGATGATCACCAAAAAACTGGGAAAACTTATATGAAGCTATACAAAGTGAAGTGAGCAGAACCAGGAGAATGTTGTATATGGTAACAACAATAATGTATGATGATCAACTGTGAATGACAACTATTTTAAATAAGGCAAGAATCCAGGGCAACTCCAAAGGGCTCATGGTGAAAAAGGATATTCACTGCTATTGTAACATGCATTATCTTAAGTGGGGTGAAACTGCTTCACAGAATTCCATAGTACCCTCCAGAACTCCAGGAGAGGGGGCAGTTGGGGCAGTTAAGAATGTGGGTTTAAAAGCCAGGAAACCTAGCTTGCAAGACTCACTTTGGGAATCAGGGTGGCTGGGAAAAACTGTAGGATTGCTTCTCCTTTTGTTAGCTCATCTCTGACATCAGGGAGCAGGATGTTTCTTTCCTTTTACTCCATACAGACTAATCCAGGCTGTGTGCACTTGGAAAATACCTCACATGCGGTATCTCAGCTAATCTCTAATCAAAACAGAACTACAATCAAGATTACCTTTACCATCTTAAACTTGATAACATTAGATTAAGAGAAAGTCAGTTTGTGAGGGAGTTAGAAGTATTAGTTATTCAAAGGCATTCCCCTTTGGGGTTTGCTATATCTAACACATTTCCTTAAGATATTAGGTAGTTTTCCTTCCCCTCAATCCTGAAATTTACCCTCTTTCCCTGTTCCCCTGAAATTAATAAATCCCTTCCCTTGTTAAGTTTCTGAGCCTGTGTGAAGTTATATTTAGGCTTTACCAACCAATTTCATACATTACCTAGGCAAAATCTTCATCCAGGCAAGCACTGAACACAGCTGTTATCCAGAGGGCAAGACTGCTGTATTGAAAACATCCTGAACCTTTATCTACCTTAGGTATGGGGGAATAATCTTCTAACAGTGGAAGTTGCTAATCTCAGTGGGATTACTTCTTATCTGTCTACCAATTTAGCCCCGGGATAGCCAAGTCAAAACAGCTTCCATTTCTTGATCTAAAAGAGGTTTCTGTTACAACTGTTATTCAAGGATGTAATGGCCTCAGGAGGGGAAGGAGAAAGAATTCTATTCACTCATACCCCTCCCCCTTGGTAGTATAGCCAGCTTGATCCTTTGCTCTGACTCCATTACCAACCATTGCCAATCTGACCCATCCTTACACTAAAGAAAGAACAGAGTCTGAATGCAAATAAAAATAGACCATTCTTCATTTTATTTCCTCCATGAAATTTTCTCTAATGTAAGCAGTATGTCTCTTATTTCACAATGTGATGAAGAGTGAATATATTATATGATAATATATATATATAACCTATATAATATTTCCTACCTTCTTGGGGAGGGGAAAAAAAGAATGAAACAGATTTTTGGACATAGCTATTGTGAGAATGTTTTTCTCTTGGAAAATCACATTGATTATAATTTATTACACATTTATAACAAATCATATGACTATATTATAATGTTACATATATTCCATTATATATAAAAATAAAAAATTATGCTTTCAAAAATGCAATCAGTGGCAACAAAATGGAAAAGGAGGGTATGTCCTTCAATTGGGGAATGGCTGAACAAACTGTGGTATATGCGGGTGATGGAATACTATTGTGCTAAAAGGAATAATAAACTGGAGAAGTTCCAGGCGAACTGGAGAGACCTCCGGGAACTGATGCAGAGCGAAAGGAGCAGAGCCAGAAGAACTCTATACACAGAGACTGATATACTGTGGTAAAATTGAATGTAATGGACCTCTGTACAATGACCCAGGACAATTCTGAGGGATTTATGGTAAAGAAAACTACCCACATTCAGAGGAAGGACTGCAGGAGAGGAAACATATAAGAAAAACAACTGCTTGAACGCATGGGTCGGGGTGGACATGATTGAGGGTGTGGACTCGAAACTACNCCAACAATTTGGAAATTGGTCTTGATCAAGGACACATGACAAAACTAGTGGAAATGCGCATCGGCCCATGGGTGGGGGGGGGGTGCGGGGGTGGGGGTTGAAGGGGAAAGGTGGAGCATGAATCATGTAACCATGTTAAAAATGAATATTAATAAATGTTAAAAAAATGCAATCAGGAAATATTTAGTAAAATAAATAAAATAAAATAAATATAGACAGTGTTAATATGTGTCTTTCTAAGTTAATATGTACCCATAAAGATCCTTCTGTATGGTTTAGTGACCCCTTTTCTATTCAAGTTTGATACCACTTATCTAAATCATTGGTTACCAAAAACCAAAAAACTGGTTACCAAAAAAATTAAATAGGAGGACAGTAAGAGAGCCTTTAGCTACTCATGAATTCAAATCACTAAGCCCAAATGAACTATATGCAGTCCAGGGTGATGAAAGAAATAGCTAGATGTGATCTCTGAGTCAATGTTAATGATCTCTGAAAGATCTTCAGAGAACTGGTATGACTAGGGATAGGCAAATGTCATAGTTCTTAAAATAGGAAAGAAATTGGAGTTTCAAAATTTTATGCCAATAATTGGCAAAATCCTATTTCTGACAAAATTCTGCAATGGATTCTCAAAGGAACAGTTATTAAAGATCTAGAAAAAAATCAGGGTTTACATGAGCCAGTATGATTTCATTAAAAATAGTTCATGCCAAGAACAAAAGGTCAAGAATATCAAGAGAACTAATGAAAAAAAATGTGAAGGATGGTGGCCTAACAGTATCACATCTTAAACTCTACTATAAAGAAGTAACCATCAAAACAGTCTGATATTGGCTAAGAAATAGAAGGCTGTATCAATGGAATAGATTAGGGGTAAATGACCTTAGCATTCCAGTGTTTGATAAACCAAAAAAAATACCAGCTTTTGGGATAAAAACTCACTATTTGATTAATATTGCTGGGAAAATTGGAAAACAGTATAACAAAAATTAGGTTTAGATCAATATCTCATACCCTATACTAAGATAAGGTCAAAATGAGTATATGATTTAAACATAAAGAGTGATATTATAAGTAAATTAGAGAATATAAAATAGTTTGGCTGTTAGATCAATAGAGAAGTGAAGAATTAATGACCAAACAAGAGTCAGAGAACATTACAAGATGTAAAATGAATAATTTTGATTATATTAAATTAAAAAGGGTTTGTACAAATAAATCCAATGAAACCAATATTAGAAGGGCAACAACAAATTGGGGGAAAATTTTATAACAAATTTCTCTAATAAGGATGTCATTTCTCAATGACATTTCAAAATATAAAGAACTAATGGACTTCTGCTTTAAGATGGCCCCAGAGTAGAGGCAGGGTTCTTCGTCTCCTCTCCACCAACCAAAATAAAGTGCCTCAAAAGGACAAAACCAAAATCAGATGACTCAAGGGGCTTCACTGTAGGGCACAGAATGGAAGATAGGAAAAGTTTGGGCATTTACGCACCAAAAGGGGGCAAAATTACTACCACCAAGGGGTGAGCTCATGACCCTCTCCCATTCCACTTATGGTACCAGAGTCAAAGTGAGCATGGGACAACCTCTAGGTTCTTCGGGGCTGGATGAGGTCTCCCCAGACTTACCCCTAAGAGCAGCTAGACTTGGGACCCCAGGAGACTGAGTAAATGTGGAAATAGGGTACAGAGATTGGGAGGAGAGGGGCAGCTCAGACTCGCAAAATAGCCTCAGGGCAAAAACCTCTCTAGAGCTCAATACAAAGATTGCCCAACTTCCTCACTCAGACTTCTGACTAGGAAGAAACAAAGCAATGGCCACCAACTCCCAAGAACTGCAATCTACAACCACCAAAAAAAAAAAAAAAAAAAAAAAAAAAAAAGAAGAAAACTTAACCCTCGATAGTTTTTATGCAGAAAAACTCCAGACTAAAGAGAAGACAGCAGAAGACGACAAACAAGTAAACACATCCAAACCTCCCAAAAAGTGGAAATTAGTCACAAGCTCTTGAAGATCTCAAATCTGAGATTATGAAAGATAGAAGAAACTTGGCAAGAAAAGTGGGGTTTAAAAAGAAAATAACAGTTTAAAAGACAGAATCTCCCACTTGGAAAAAGAAGCCAGGAAAGCAAATGCACTGATAAGTAAATTGAAGACCAGAAATGACCTACTGGAAGCATTGGAAAACAGAATAGATCAAACTGAAAAGGAAAATCAAAAGATCTTAACTGAAAACCAGTCTTTAAAAATTAGAATTGAGAAAGTAGAAGCCAATGATCTAACAAGACAGCAAGAATTAATAAAGTCAAAAGAATGACAGATTAGAAGGAAACACGAAACATCTCATTGAGAAGACAGTTGACTTGGAAAACAGGTCTAGGAGAGACAATTTGAGAATCATAGACCTACTTGAAAACCTGGAAGTAAACAGAAACCATAACATCATACTACAAGAAATTATCAAAGAAAACTTCCCTGATGTTCTTCAACAAGATGGCAAAATAGACATCGAAAGAGTCCATAGATCACCCTCTACTTTTATCCTCAAAAGACAAGCCCCAGGAATGTAATTGCCAAATTCAAGAGCTTCCAAGCTAAGGAGAAAATATTACAAGAAGCCAGAAAGAGACAAATCAGATATCAAGGAGCACCAATCAAGATTACAAAGGATCTGGCAGCCTCCACACTAACGGACCACAAGGCTTGGGATATGATATTCATAAAGGCAAGAAAATTGAGTCTACAACCAAGGATCACCTACCCATCAAAACTGACTATATACTTCCAGGGGAAAGTATGGGCATTCACCAAAATTGAAGATTTCCAAATATTTGTCAAGAAAAGACAAGAACTAAATGGAAAATTTGACATCCCAATATAAAGATCAAGAGAAACATGAAAAGGTAAATAAGAAAGAAAGGGTAAAAAAAATTTTTATTTTTCCCTTAAGGGCTTCAATAAAGTCAAATTGTTTATATTGCTATATGGAAAAATGTTATTTGTAACTCTCAAAAATCATATTCACTATTATAGTGATTAGAAGAATTATTCATAGGTAGAGATAGGGGTACTAAGTGTTTAAGATAATATGCAAAAAAAGAAAAGAGGGGGAATAGAAGATGGTACCAAGAGAAACTTGAAATAAGAAGAAAATTAGGATAATCTATACCACACAAAGAGGCACATGGGAGAGAGAGGGGAAGAATACTATTATAAGAAGGGGGACAAGAGAGTGATAATAGATAATACTCAAACCATACTCTCAGTGAAATCAATTCGAAGAGGGAAGAGAATCTAGATCCAATTAGATATCGAATTCTATCTTACCGTATAGGGAAGCTGAGAGGGAAAAACTAAGGAGGGGAGTGGGATGGGGAGTACAAAAAGGGAGGGAAAGAGAGGGGGGAAGGAATTTAATAGACCTTAAAAAATAAGAAGGGAATAAAAGGGGAGGGGGTGGAAAAGGAAGTAAAATAAGGGTGGGGATTAGGGAAACTGATTAAAAGCAAGCCACTAGTGTATAAAGTAATAGTGAGAGAAGAAAGGGTAGGACTATGAGAGGAAATCAAAATGTTGGGGAATACACAGATGTTAATCATAACTCTGAATACGAATGGGATGAACTCACCCATAAAACAAAAGCAAATAGCAGAGTGGATTAGAAACCAAAATATTACCATATGTTGTCTACAAGAAACACTCAAGCAAGTAGACACACACAGGGTAAAAGTAAAAGGCTGGGCAAAATCTACTGGGCTTCAACTGAGAAAAAGAAGGGAGGAGTCTCAATCATGATATCTGACAAAGACAAAGTATAAATAGCTCTGATTAAAAGACATAGGGAAGGTAATTACATTCTGATAAAAGGCAGTAGAGACAATGAGGAAATATCAGTACTTAACATGTATGGACCAAATGGTATAGCATCCAAATCTCTAGAGGAGAAACTAGAGGAGCTTAAGGAGGAAATAGATAGTAAAGTTGTACTAGTGGGAGACCTGAACCTTCCTCTATCAGATCTAGATAAACCAAACCAAAAATTAAATAAGAAAAAGGTAAGAGATGTGAATGAAATCTTAGAAAAATTAGAGTTAATAGATATGTGGAGAAAAATAAATAGGAACAAAAAGGAATACACATCATTTTCAGCAGCACATGGTACATTCACAAAGACTGACCATGTACTAGAGCATAAAAACATAGCAAACAAGTACAAAAGAGCAGAAATAATCAATGCAAACTTTTCAGATCATATTGAAATAAAAATAATAATTAGTAAGAGTATATGAAGAGAGGGGCAGCTGGGTAGCTCAGTGGATTGAGAGCCAGGCCTAGAGACGGGAGGTCCTAGGTTCAGATCCGGCCTCAGATACTTCCCAGCTGTGTGACCCTGGGCAAGTCACTTGACTCCCATTGCCTACCCTTACCACTCTTCCACCTATAAGTCAATACACAGAAGTTAAGGGTTTAAAAAAAAAAGAGTATATGAAGAGGCAAATAAAAAATGAATTGGAAATTAAATAATATGATTCTCCAAAATTGGTTAGTTAAAGAACAAATCATAGATACAATTAATAATTTCATTGAAGAAAACGACAATGATGAGACTTCTACCAAAATCTATGGGATACAGCCAAAAGCAGTACTCAGGGAGAAATTTATATCCTTGAGTGCTTATAATAACAAATTAGGGAGGGCATAGATCAATGAGTTGGCCATGTAAATTAAAAAACTGGGTAGTAAAAAAATAAAACAAAACAAAACAAAAAATTAGGAAGTGAACAAATTAAAAATCTCCAGATAAAAACTAAATTAGAAATCCTAAAAATTAAAGAAAAAAAATCCTAAAAAAAAGTGAAAGAACTATTGAGTTAATAAATAAGGCTAAAATCTGGTACTTTGAAAATACAAATAAAATAGACAAAGTACTGGTTAATCTAATTTAAAAAAGGAAAAAGAAAACCAAATTAACAGTATCAAAGATGAAAAGGGAGATCTCACCTCTAGTGAAGAGGAAATTAAAACAATCATTAAAAACCATTTTGTTGAATTATATGGCAATAAGTATGACAATCTAGATGATATGGATGAATATTTATAAATATATAAATTGCCTAGATTAACAGCAGAAGAAATAGAATACCTAAATAATCCCATATCAGAAAAAGAAATTGAACATTCCATCACAGAACTCCTTAAGAAAAAATCCCCAGGGCCAGATGGATTAAAAAACTGAATTCTATCAAACATTTAAAGAATAACTAATCCCAATACTACACAAACTATTTGACATAATAAGCAAAGAAGGAATTCTACCAAATTCCTTTCATGACACTAATATGGTACTGATTCCAAAGCCAGGCAGATCAGAAAGAGAGAAAGAAAACTACAGACCAATCTCCTTAATGAACATAGATGCAAAAATCTTAAATAGAACACTAGCAAAAAAGACTCCAGCAAGTGATCACAAGGGTTATTCATTATGACCAAGTGGGATTTATACCAGGAATGTAAGGATGGTTCAACATTAGGAAAACCATCCACATAATTGACCATATCAACAAGCTAACAAACAAAACTCACATGATTATCTCAATAGATGCTGAAAAAGCCTTTGACAAAATACAACACCCATTCCTACTGAAAACACTAGAAAGTATAGGAATAGAAGGACCTTTCTTAAAAATAATAAACAGCACATATTTAAAACCATCAGCAAGCATCATCTGCAATGGGGATAAATTAGAAAACTTCCCAATAAGATCAGGCATGAAACTAGGATGCCCATTATCAACTCTATTATTTAACATAGTACAATAAACACTAGCAGTAGCAATTAGAGAAGAAAAATAAATTAAAGGTATTAAAATAGGCAATGAGAAGACCAAGTTATCACTCTTTGCTCAACAACTTTAGCAAAGTTGCAGGATACAAAATAAACCCACATAAATCATCAGCATTTCTATATATTTCCAACAAAACTCAGCAGCAAGAGTTAGAAAGAGAAACTCCATTTTAAATCACCCAAGACAATATACAATATTTAAGAATCTATTTGCCAAGACAAACACAGGAATCATATGAACACAACTACAAAACTTTCTACAAAACACAACTACAAACACTTTCTACTAAATTAAAACTAGATCTAAACAATTGGGAAAACATTAATTGCTCATGGATATGATGAGCTAACATAATAAAAATGACAATCCAACCCAAATTAATTTACTTATTCAGTGCCATACCTATCAAACTACCAAGAAACTTTTTTATTGAATTTTAAAAAACTATAACAAAGTTCATTTGGAAGAACAAAATATCAAGAATATCAAAGGGGATAATGAAAAAAAATGTGAAGGAGTGGGGGCCTAGCAGTACCTGATCTTAAATTATACTATAAAGCAGTGGTCATCAAAATAATATGGTATTGGTTAAGAGACAGAAGGGAGGATTAGTGAAATAGACTTGGGATAAATGACCTCAGCAAGACAGTGTATGATAAATCTAAAGATCCCAGCTATTGGGACAAAAATCCACTATTTCACAAAAACTGCTGGGAAAATTGGAAAACAGTATGGGAGAGATTACATTTAGATCAACATTTCATACCCTACGCCAAGATAAACTCAGAATGGGTGAATGACTTGAATATAAAGAAGGAAACTATAAGTAAATTAGGTGAACACAGAATAGTATACCTGTCAGATCTTTGAGAAAGGAAAGATTTCAAGACCAAGCAAGAGTTAGAAAAAAATTACAAAATGTAAAATAAATAATTTTGATTACACTAAATTTAAAAGGTTTTGTACAAACAAAACCAATGCAACCAAAATTAGAAGGAAACAATAAATTGGGAAAAAGATCTTTATAACCAAAACCTCTGACAAAGGTCTAATTACTCAGATTTATAAGGAGTTAAATCAATTGTACAAAAAATAAAACCATTCTCCAATTGATAAATGGGCAAGAGACATGAATAGGTAATTTTCAGATAAAGAAATCAAAAGTATAAATAAGCACATGAGAAAGTGTTCTAAATCTCTTATAATTAGAGAAATGCAAATTAAACCAACTCTGAGGTACCTAGCAGATTGACCAAAATGACAGCAAAGGAAAGTGGTGAATGTTGGAGGGGATTTGGCCAAATTGGGACATTGATACATTGCTGGTAGAGTTGTGAATTTATCCAACCGTTCTGGATGGTAATTTGGAACTATGCCCAAGGGCTTTAAAAGAATGCCTACCCTTTGATCCAGCCATACCACTGCTAGGTTTATACCCCAGAGAGATAACAAGGAAAAAGACTTGCACAAAAATATTAATAAATGTGCTCTTTGTGATGGCAAAAAAAATGGAAAATGAGGGGTTGCCCTTCAATTGGGAAATGACTAAACAAATTGTGGTATCTTTTGATGATAGAATATTATTGTGCTAAAAGGAATAATGAACTGGAGGAATTCCATGTGAACTGGAATGACCTCCAAGAATTGATGCAGAGTGAAAGGAGCAGAACCAGAAGAACATTGTACATAGAGACAAATACACTGTGGCACAATGAAATATAATCGACTTCTCTACTAGTAGCAACGCAATTATCCAAGACATTTCTGAGGGACCTATGAGAAAGAACACTATTCACATCCAGAGAAAGAAGTGTGGGAGCAGAAACACAGAATAAAAACAACTGCTTGATCACATGGGTCGATGGGGATATGATTGGGGATGTAGACTCTAAACCAGTGATGGGCAACCTTTTGAGCTGGATGTGTCAAAATTCACCAAAAAACCAAGCATAACTCCAGTGGTGTGTCACTTTAAGGAAAAAATAACATAATTTCGTGATACTTATAGTTTAAATAACAAAGATGTAAAATTATAATATATAACTGTATTTAATAAACAAAAAACTAATTATTTAACTTACCTGCTTGGTGACTTCTTTGTTTATCTGTCAGTCAGTTTCTTTTGTTTGTCTTGATATTATTTAACTTATGTGGGGTGCTGTGAACTAAGATAAATGAGAGGGAGGGGGAATTCTTTAACTAACCTGACTATTAGTGACTTTTTTGTTGCTGAACTTCATTGTCTAATGAAAATTCATTTAGTTGCTAAATCTTCAATTGAAGGCTGGTATTTTGTACACTTCATACCCAAGCATGCACTACTAACTTCATTTGTCAATCTGTTTCTTTTTTTGGTTTTGATATTATTTAATGCTGAAAATAAGGTCTCACAAAAGTACATAAAAGGAAAAATTGTGAGTAAAGCCATTGCTATATTTTTCAGGGTACTAAAAGTGTCTGGTAATTGGTTCCAGGAACTCCAAATTTCCTGTTCGTAGTGGCACTCCTCTTGATTCTCCAGGTGGCACCTTTCCAGAATCTCAAACTTTGACCTCAAGTAGACAAACAACTGAGCCCAGATGCTATCTTTAAATTCTGCAAGTTACATCTCCAAATCATCAATTTGCATGTATTGGAAACCATTTAATTCCAAACTACTGTAGACTACTACATCAGGATATTTAATTATTTTCATGGTCTGTTCTAGGCTTCTAAATTGATTAAATCTATCACTGAGGTGGTCAAGTAATGAGTCTAAAACATGCTGGTATTTTATATGCCAGGGTTCCATTTCATTTTGTACAGCTGCACTGGCCTTCTCAAAATACGAGGAAAATACTTATAAGTTTTAGCTTTTATATATCACTTGAAAATTTTAAGTTTACTTTCAAAAGCTTTTTTTTTATGTATTCAAACATAACATCAGTACTTTTTACCAAATCTTGTAAATTTAAATTCAGTTTATTAATATGAACAGAGAGATCTGTAAAAAATGTCGGGTTGTTGACCCATTTATCATTGAGCTGAGGAAATTTCCCAGATCCTTATTCTCAAGAAATATATTAATTTCTTCAAAGCATTCCACAAAGTGCTCAAGAACTTTGCCTTAGCTCAGCCATCTTACATTATTGTGCATCAGCAGTCCACTGTAGGTGGAATCAACCTCCAGTAAAAGTGCAGAAAATTCTCACTTATAAAGGGGGTGAGCAGCGATTAAATTAACAATTTTTGTAACAACTGACATTGTCATTTAAGTCAGTGAATCCTGTCTTGGCACATAAAGCCTCCTGATGGATAATACAATGAAAAGGCACAATCAGATGTCCAATAGCTTCCATAAACAATTTGACAAATCTGACTTTTTTCCCCACAATGTTTGGTGCCCCATCTGTTGTCACTGACACAACTTTAGAGTTATTAATGCTTAGGTCATGGAATGTTTGTATAACAACCTTACATATTTTACTTCCTGATGTTCTTGTTGGCACTGATACTAACTTTATCAACTCTTCTCTTATTGTGAGACCATCAGAATATCAACCAATAATGACCAACTAAGCATGTGATGTGACATCAGTAGTTTCATCAAGAGAGATCGAAAAATATTTACAATTACTTTTGTCTCTCTTTAATTGATGTTGTACATTTGTGTTCAGTCTCATTATTCAGTCTTTTATGATATTTCTACTGAGTGGTAACTCAGATATTTTCTTAATAATTGCATCTTTATTCTGCATATCATGAAATAGAACTGGTGCACATCTTAGGAGAGTTTCTTTAATGAATTCTCCCTCACTGAGTGCTTTTCCATGCTGAGCTATGGAATGAGAAATGCTCTAACTTGCATGTTAAATTTGTAGAGGCTTTTTCAAATTTAAGGATGGAATTAGATTGGCTCTTATAAAGGCATAGCTGCCTGGAAATGTATTCCTTCCTTTCGTCCTCACTTTTTTTTCAAGAGCTGGGAATGATTTGTTTCAAAATGTCGATTTATATTCCACGTTCTGTTTACTACTGTTTCAGTACATAGAACGCGAAATGATCTGCCATTTTTTTTCTATAATGCCAAACATCTCGGTCCATGTCTCCTGAAAGGGTCAGCTACTACTACTAACACTTCCTTTACTTAACCTTGGTTTTTTATTTTTTTATTTTTGGGGTTCTCCATCAGGGAGGCAGTGACAGAAGATAGAATTATAGATAGCCTCTTAGCCCTGCAGGCAACTAGGGGTTAACTAGCCTAACTGACCTTAATATGGCACATGTAACTGTCTTTTAGGAAAGGGCAGGTTTAATAAGGATGCACAACAGTAATAGTGGTGAAATGGAGTTTGCACTATGCTGCAAGATGGCATTTCTTTTGTAAATTAAAATGGCTGCTGCTTTTTCTAATGGTGGGAAATGGCACCCATAGCAAAGGCCCTCACTTCTCCCAGCCTCCCCCTCATTTATCTCAATAATGATGGTCAATTAGAAATCCCCGACACCCCAGAACAGTAGATTGGACGATGGTTGCTGTGGTTATGTGGTTGCTGACAATAGAGATCACAGAACCCCCAGAGATGCATCCCCCATGGCATTCCACTGCTCTTTGCTCCACCAGTTGGGAGTAAGGTCAAAGGTCCCCTAATGGCCCAGAAGTCCCAGAATTAGATGCTCTGTGTCGATGTTCTATTGTTTTGGCCTACAGACCTCTGGCACAGAGTGTCTACGCTACACTACAGCAAATGGTTCATCCTCGGCATACAGCCCCATACTTCTCTGTATGCAGCCTCAAAAATGGCTACTTGTGTCAGTGCTGACAGGCATGTCATAGGT
Organism: Gracilinanus agilis; assembly: GCF_016433145.1. Lineage (NCBI taxonomy): Eukaryota > Metazoa > Chordata > Mammalia > Didelphimorphia > Didelphidae > Gracilinanus > Gracilinanus agilis. The sequence goes on from NC_058130.1 coordinate 66,319,070, forward strand.
TCGCCATCAGGGATCTAAACGATCACCCTAGTACATATATCAACAATGTGGAAATAGGTCTTGATCAATGACACATGTAAAATCCAGTGGAATTACGCATTACCTATGAGAAGAGGATGAGAGGAAGGGAGGGAAAGAACATGAATCATGTAACCATGGAAAATTTTTCTTAACTAATTAATAAAAAAAAAAAAAAGAAAGAGTAAAAAAAACATGGAAGGTTCCGGGTTAAGATGGCAGCAGAGTAAGAAGCAGCTCTTAACCTCTCCTGACCGAAACACACAAAACTCCTCAAGGGGACATAAAAACAAGTCCAGACGAACGGAGGAACCCCACAACAGGGCACAGCGTGGAAGGTACGTGGAATCGAGGCATTTCCATGCTATAAAGGGGTGAAACAGCTCTCACTAAATCGCAGGCTGAGCAACCACCC